>NC_056526.1:4130253-4159211 GCF_019175285.1 Sceloporus undulatus | reverse complement strand
CTGCATGGCAGAATGGGGTTGGACTGGATGGCCCTTGAGGTCTCTTCCAACTCTATGATTCTATGATTGTGCAATGCCTTAAATCCCATTTTGGGAGAAAGACGGGATATAAATCAAATAAATAAATACATGATTTTGTTTGGAATGCTGGTGTTCCACTTATTTGCAATGTAGACTGAAGGATCTCTCTCTCTCTCTTTCTCTCTCTCTTTTAAAAATAGCTTTTGACCAAAAGGATCCCTCAGAATCCTAAATACCAGCATGTAAAAACTCGCCTTGACACAGGTAAGTGGACATCTATTTCTCTGTGCTGGGAAAAGACTATTTGGTTCTAAAGGTTTGACTCTTGGCACACAGATTGTTTATTAAAACATTTATATGCCCATTCCTATAGCAACATATCTCAGGGTTGAGCATAGACAGCAAAGTGATTTAGAGCAATTTCTTAAATAGTTGAAATAATTTAAAACATCATGTGCTCTATCAGAACCTAGAAGGCCATGAGCCCTAAGCCTCGCTACCTTCAGATAGTGGATTTTCTATAGGCAGAAGTTTGTGCCACAATCCAGAGCTGGGATTGTCTGTAATGTCAAACCATGAGGTGACAATGGGCATTGGTGACTTAGTCCCCATTGTGAAGTAAACCACAGGCCACTAGTGTGACATATTAAAATGGTGGCTAGAAAAGGTGTGGAAATATGTATAGTCACTTTTTTGTTGACCTGTGATGAGTAAGAGCTGCCAGTGACCAGAAATGAAAGCATTTGCCAATGTTCATTATTTCTTTTACTTAAAAGATGATTAATGTTTTTGTGTTTGGGCTCATGGGTTGGTTAACTTCTGCAAGTGTGTGTGCAAGCCTGGAAAGGAGAAGGTTTGTCCCAGCCATTTGTTCTAGGAATAGGGGAAGGAGAGGAATGAGGGCTTTGCCCTACCCCAAGTAAGAATTGCCCCCAAATTTCTAGCACTGCAGAGAGTGAAACATTGGAAATCATTCACTCCTAGAGCTCTTCTGTTTGCTGTGGGTCACATTCCCTTGGTTCCTTTGCCTGCCCTTTTCCTTTGGATGCCTAAACCCTTATTGCTAAATGCTCAACTTGGAAGCTTATAGAGTTATTTTGAACTTGTTGGATCTGTTGTAATAAAGAATTGTTGTGTGTATTAGGCATGGAGGCTGGCCACATCATGCATCAAGCTGGCATGCTTGACTATATAAACAGAATATAGAGCCTGAAAAAAGTTACTTTTTGGGACTATACCTCCCTCCCTCAGTGTGGCCATTGATTTTTCCCAGATCTATAACAGGTGAAGCTGCCTTGTATTGAGTCAAACAAGCATTTTGCCCAGCCCAATAGTTTCTGTTTTGACTAGCTGCAGTTTTCAAAACATTCAGCCAAAAAATGCCCTTTCTTAGTTCTTTTCATCAAGGCCTTCTAAGTGAAGATTTGTGCCTCTCAGCTTTCATGTTGGAAACCATCTCTTCCTTATGAGTGGATGTTTTTTCCTCTTCATTGCAAGAGAAGAAATAAGGAGAGTACTGTATACCCATCTTCTAATGTATACCCAGTTTTGATGAGTGTCCTAGTTATTCTTAACACTTCAGCCGTCATCTTCAAGGAGCTAAAACTTGATTTCTGCCTATTCCTTTCATGTATGTTCTTGCAACATGGATATTCCCATCTGCTGAGATATGATCAGGGAGATCTGAGTTCAGATCCCTACTCAACCTTTAAATTCACAGAATGGCCTTGACCCTGTCATCATCTATCAGTTGTACCTACTTAAAAAGGTTGTTTTCAGGGTAACATCAGACAGGGAAAAACATTTCTGCCAACTGGAGGTGAAGAAAGTGGGATAAAAATGAAAGAAATGAAATATCCACAGATTCAACACTCCACAGCTTGAAAATATTCAAAAAAATACATAAATTCCAAAAAGCAAACCTTGATTATGCCATTTTAAATAAGGGACACCATTTTTCTATCCCATTGTATATAATGGGTCTTGAGCATCCGTTGATTTTGTTATCCACAGAGAGTCCAGGAACCAAACTCCAGTGGATACCAAAGGCCCACTGTATTTTGAACTTCTTGGAATTAGCATTGGGTATTTTGGACTAATACTATGATTCCCCCTCCCCCAGCTAATCTACTTTAGTAATTATGAATTTAGGATTAACTTTGAATAAACTGCTGGACATGAGATCTTGGCAAGCATTAAGATTTCTTCCTTCTGTCCTTAATGGAATTGATGAGGAATGAATTAATTGTCCTTCTTCCATAGAGAATGGTGCATTCCTGCATTTGTTCTCTTTTGTAGGTAGCAGTATGACCAAGTACACTGAAAAACTGGAAGAGATCAAGAGAAGTGAGTAATATTGCAACAGTAACTTGCATATCCATTCACATTGCTGAGATCAAGATGGTGATGGTGAGGGGATACAACTTTGAAGGTCTATTATGTGATCAGAGATTGCACTCCACTGAAAAGTGTGACGGTCAGAATATAAGTACATTGTATTTACCACATAAACATGACTATAAATTGACCTCAGGACCCCCAAGATTGGTTTGGGGGGCGAAATTATGGATTTTGATATGACCTGCGGATAAGTCGAGGGTAAAACTTTGGGGTATGCAACAAAGGGTCTAAATAATGAAGCAAAGGAAAACAGTGCCAAAGAACCTAAAAAATTTCAGCAGTTATAACTGTTTGTGGTCACAGTAAAGGCTGGATGGATGAGACAGTAGAGGGGGGATAAGTGCTTCTAGGACAGATTTTGCTCTTGCCTTTCATTTGGGGTTGGTTCCTTTTTTTGATAAGAGCTGAAGTACAGTACTTACACTGACCCGTAGATAAATCGACTCAAGTTTTTGGTCAATTTTTTGACTAAAAATTCTAGATTTATACATGAGTATATACAGTGTATTACATTGTAATACAGCTTATAATAATAAATACATTGTTTTTGCACTCCCTGGTACAAGATGCCCTCGGGAATCCACCAGAAGTAAAACTGCTGTTCTTTTCTCCCTCTCCCGTGCTTCTGAGCACTCACAAACCACTGAAAAGCATCTCAGTCTTACTTCATTTCTCCTTGTATGTTTCATGTTAATTTTCACAATATCTTAGGCAACAACAACAAGGACTAGCAACTTGCTAGAACAAATACGAGATTCTTAGCTTGATTAAACCTGGTTCATATAAACAGACCTGATAAGACTCTTCCTCCTAAATCATCTACAGTTCAGATAGCAAGTCAGATTTCATACCTAAGTACAAAAGAGATCCAGATAGTTTCCAAAAAAGAAAAAGAGAAAAAAAAAAATTTTTTTTTTCCCCCCCCCCCCCGCCATATTTTCCTTTTAAAAACTGTTCATTTCTTTGGTGAACTAGAAAGAAAGTACACTGTTTCACAACATCCTTTTGTTAACAGATTGCTTTTGAATACTGAAATCTTAGCTGTGGTCTCGTTTTGTCTCTCATGAAAACCTTGTTGTGTTTCTGTCCTTTTTGGTCTGAATTCTCTGCTGTGCAAAATTAGTATCTCTTTTGTATGAAAACCTTCTTCTGCTTAAATCCCATTCCAAGAAACTCAGCTGCAGAAATGCTCTCACTGGACCTGTGGTGAATAGCACCTTGTGTGGTTCAGGTAATTTGCTAACAGTCTTGATTTCTCATGGATAGATGACACCAATTGGACACAGCCTCAAATGCCTAGGACAGTGTTGCTTCTGTCTGTCCTGTAATTTGAGAGAAGCAGCTATAAACTTAGAATCAAAACTGAGGGGCCAGCAAATACAGTCCTCATTTGCCAACCCATCCGGAGCAGATGAGAAACCAACCCCCTAGATTTCTTCTTTTCTGGAAGCTTTATGTTGCTTGCTGAAGAGCTGTAGACACCTTTGTAGACCTAGTGTAGTTCTCACTGAAAAATTTCCTCAGGATGTCTGAAACCTCCAATGGGCCTTCCGAATTATCTCCAGGTACATTGTGATGAATTATTCTGTTACTGTGCTTACAGGTTTTTTGATAGAATGGGGGAAGGGACTGATGGCGGTGTGGGGACAGACCCCATGGATATAGCTTGGTTGGTGAGAAGTGGAAAAGCAAAACAAAAACCATAAAGTTTGCCCACTTCTGTGTAGAACATCTAACATAGCTTCAGAATGAGGTAGACTCAAGTGAAGGCAGTCTCTATATCAGGTGGCAGATATAATAGTCATTTATTTTTTTATTTATTATTGTGCTTTATTTTAGTTTATGTCAATAATATCAGCAACAGACCAAGCCTGACAGGGAAATGAATTAATAATTCCTTGTTTTGATTCCAGGGAGTTCTCTAGTTTATAGTAACGGTAGCTTTAAGAAAGGGCCAGTGTTGCTCAGTTTTGCAGAGGATTGTATGGGTAGAAAATGAAAATCAACAAAGGTTAGTAACTTCCTTTCCTAGTTGAAGTTTTCAGGCACTATCTGCTTCACATACTTTGTGCTTTGGTATGGTAAGTTTTTTAAGCATTTGGGTTGCATGGGCTGATGAGGCAGCAGAAGGTCTGATGGGTGGAAGGCCATTTCTTTCGGTAGGGGGTGGATTCCGGCAACCTTTAGGTCAACTTCTGGCTATGCAAAGGAAGCAACTGAGCGTTGGTCTTGGATGTGGATGGTTCATGAGTAGCTAATAAAGTTTAATTGCATTGGGTGACCTGGATTCATTTCTCTGCTCAGATATTGTCTTGTTTAAAATTATGTTCAGTGAATTTAATTAGTTTATTTCTGCCTATTCATTCCCTTTTTGTAAAAGGAGAGTAGGAGATAAAATGTTGGGTACACACTCTACTGAATGAATTGCAAAAGATTATTGTTCTTAGATTGGTTGGTGGGTAACACACAGAGTCTGAATTTACCTGACTTTATGCACCTATCTAGCCACAAGTGGCTGCTGTGATCTTAGTGGTTGTGAACACTCTTTGCTGGTCAAGGGTCATCTTGAAGACTGCTTAAATGATCTGCTCAAAGGGTGCTGCCGTGATTGCACTCTGGAGCTGAATGAGGATCCATCAGTGAATTTCACTAAGGCTGTCTGGAAGCCAGCAGATTGGTAGTGACATTAATCCCTCCCTAAGACAGTGATTGAGCGCATCAAGCTTGTACCCTACCAGGAAGAATCTTAGTGTTGGCGAAGTCTCTGGATGGTTTAGTTAATCTAAATTAGATTTCCACAACATCTTGTTAGCATTCTTGTATGTTTTTATGAACTGAATTCTGTAGAAAGAACGTAACAGATCTCTCACAGGTGACATCTCTTTGCTGTCTTCCAGATTACAGATACAAGAAAGATGAGCTCTTCAAGAGAGTGAAAGTTACCACTTTTGCCCAGCTGGTATGTAACACTTCTTGAACGTGGTTTTCACAAATCTCTTTTAAAGTTTGTTTGCTTTTTCCATGAAATTATTCTATGAAGTTATTATAGGTATGGCTTGTGTGGTATTTTAAAGACTTTATGAAAGACCAGTGGGCAGACCTTGCCTTCTGGGTGCTTTGCATGTAGTAGATGAGGTGCCCAATATCTCTTTAAATTTTCAAGGCAGGAAAAATAGGAGATATGGTCTTTCAGATAGTCTGGACCGAAGCACGTAGGTCTTTAAAGACCAAAACCACCACTTTGAATTCTGCCCAGAAATGGACTAGTGGCAGGTGAAGTTGTTTCAGCAGAGGGGTCCCAAGATCCCTGTAGTAAGTAATCATAAAGGTGTCTTAGAATATGTGCAGAATGCCTTTGACTCAATAAAGTGATTCCAGTCTATTTCCCTGCCTCCTCTCCAATGAAGCAGTGAATATTCCATTTTTAGACTGGCTTGATGATGCTTTCTCGGTCCTAGCCAATTGGGGGTTTATTGATTGTGTCCTGCCTTCCCTCCTCCTGCAGGTGATCCAGGTTGCTTCTCAATCTGATGAAAACTCTGAAGTGCCACATGAGGAGACACAAAAGCTAGACGGTAACACCTTAGATTAAGTGGACAATGTTTTAATTTAGACTTCCCCCAACCAGGTGTTGGCTTCTGATACACTGAACTAGGATTCCCCAGTGGCCATGGTGCAGGGGATGATGGGAGCTATAGTCCAACACATCTACAGAGTACTACATTAGAGAAGGCCATTTAAAAGTTATTGACATGGCAGTTACTATTGCAAGGAAAGGAGTCTGGGTATGAGGTACTGTATTCTTGTTTGTTAGTTTGTTTAAATATTTGTATCCCACCCTCTGTTATGAGATCAATGAGCAGCAAGCAATTAAATCATATAAGCAATTCAAAAGAATTCCAGACAAAAACAATAAAACAGTTTAAAAAGGGTTAAAAGCATATTAAACAGATCGCCAAGTCAAAACAGCAGAAAAGGCTAAAACAATTTAAACGATGTATATGCATGCATATGTTAGGCCCCAAAGGCTTTAATTTTTAAAAAAATGTTTTAATGTGGTGCCTAAAAGAAACCAAAGTTATTACCAACCAGGACTCATATGGGGGACATTTCATAAATTGAGCATGGCAGCAGAAAAGTCCCTTTTCCATGGCCTTGCATGGTGTATCGCTCCCACTAATGGGGCATAGAAGGCCACCTTACCAGCAGGTCTCAGTTCTCGAATGCATACACACACACACACACACACACACACACACACAGAGAGAGAGAGAGAGAGAGAGAGAGAGTCATCCATCCATATTTGCGAATTTGATATTTGCGGATTTGATTATTCACGGATTTCATTAATATGTTCTCTCTAGGACTATCTAGGTCCTCCAGTGCAACTCTGTGGTCAACTTTAACTAAAAGTTGTACTGAAAGACCATTTGTAGCTACTCCAGTGCCATTCTATGGTCAGTGTATGTTGGACATTGACCACAGAGTTGCACTGGAGGACCTAGAGATTCCTAGAGAGTGTCCTCTCAGGTAAAAACAGTGTTTTTGTTATTTGCGGTTTTTCTATATTCACGGGGGTCTTGTTCTCCTAACCCTAGCGAATATGGAGGGACAACTGTGTGTGTGTGTGTGTGTGTATGGAGTGTGTGTGTGTGTGTGTGTGGAGAGGAATACCTTCAGCTATCCAGCCAGAAATCCATCTAGTTGAATATTTGCTAGATAAACTATTTTTTCTGCTTCTTCTGTCTTATCTGAGACCTTATTAACTGGAAATTCCAAGAAGCAAGCGCAGAAATATCAGCAGGCTTGACATATTTGCATGTAAGCTATTGCGGATTCCTGATAGGCAGCTATGTATTACTTTTTGTCTTATTTGAAAAAACATCCTGAGTGTATGTTTGATAAACACACTCTTTTAGCAATATTGATCAAATATCTAAGATACTACAAAACTGTACACCAGAGGTGGTAATGATGGTAACTGTGTCTTGTCATCAGTGAGCACTTTCCAGTAGATCAGAAGCATTTCCCAATAGGTGCCCATGCAGCAAAGTATCTGGCTTTGGGATTGGGATTTGGGCAAGTGACACATGAAATGTTTCAGAAAAGTCTTGAACATCTGGTTTCCAAGTGTAGTCTTGAAAAATAAATATTCCTTATCATATGTTACTAGAGGAGTAGAATGTTGCCACTGTCTCTCGAGAGCACAGCATCCATGGAACCCCAGAGGCTACTATAATTCTCTGTGTTGTTCTTACACCTTGTTGTTCACCCTTTCAGAAGGTGATGCTGCTCCTATAGAAAATAATGTTGAAACTAAAGCAGAGACTAATGGCAAAATCAGCCCTGGTGAGAAACCAGCTAGTCCCATCCTGTTCATCAACAACACCGGTGCTGGGGAATCATTTCGCTCCACCTTACAGAGGTATCAAGTGTGATTTGTCTGTGCTACTTCTTTCCTTCTGCCTGCTGTGATTATTCTCCTTGCTTCCTTGCAAAGATGAGGGTACAAAAGTATACAATCCTGCAGTTTGATACAAGAGAATCCAATAAAAGTAATAATTGAGACACTAAAGGTAATACATGGGATCTCAAATAAAAGGTTGGATTGCCTGAAATATTTCAACAACAACAAAAACATTCAGACTGAAGCATGTTTTACATCAAAGATGGGCACGTATTGGAGATTTGAGGGGCTTTGGGAATGTTGGGGAGTCACACCACATCACACACCCCAACTGATTTTTTACTTATTTATTTTTGCTCTCCAGCTCAATCTTGAGACAAAAAAGTGTGATAGGATTGTTCCCAGAGGACACTTGGAGCATTTGGGATTTGTTTTTTAATTGCGGGAGCTCTGGGGTCCATACATTAATCCCTGGGCCATGACTCACATTTTCTCTCCCCCTGTTTTACATGTTTATCAGATGCTAGGCTTGTTTGGCTCATCCCAGACCTTCTTGAGAAGGGGGTTGGAGGACAAAGAGGCAGCAACCACAGATGCCCTGCTCCTTGTCCTGACTGGTCATCCCTACCTTTTCCTGTCAATAACTATAAGACACCATGTCCAAAGAAAATCTCCAGAGAGTGTATTTCTTAATAGTAGTTGCTGAATTGAGAAGTTAGACTTACCATGAATGTTCATTCTGGGATGGCAGGTTGAGCAATCCACACCCTCCTAAGTTGAAGAGGAAATTACAAGGAAAGGAATAGGTCATAGGGGTATACATTAGAGGAAAGAGGTCAGGGCTAGATAACAAAACTGACGGAGAAGGGGAGCCGTGGCAATTAAACTGATGTAAAAAGAACATTGGGCTCCTCTCTTTTGGTTGGCGTGTAGGGATAAACCCATAAGTGGTGGATTGCTTCACCTGCCATCTCGAGAGTAACTGAGAAGTACAGGGAGAGAGAATATTCTTTTAATCTCTTGCAAATGTCTAGCTGACCACTGTGGACCTTAGCACTTTGATCTGATCCAGGACAATTATTACACTTAGCCTTATATTCCACCCTTCCAAGACAGAGTTCAAATTTGCATACATAATTCATCCTCAGCCCTGCTTTATTCTCAGAAGAAGCTTTTGAAGTAGGTTAGAACATTTTCTGATTTTTTGATTGAAGATTTTCTGAATAATATTGGCTGTGGGATTATGGGAGATGTAGACTAAGACACATGGAGGATGCCGGGCCTTGCGTTAGCTGGATTGTGTTCTGTTTTGATCTGCTATGGACTGAGCAATGTTATGTTTGCTGACTGGTTGAGTTGGCTTTGACTTGACACTGGTTACCAGGGAAACATATTAGCCTGAATGAGCCAGTCTGGCAGTGTTCCTGAGGCTCTTTTCCCCCTTGCAGTGTGATCAGTGGCGTAGGTGAGCTGGACCTGGGAAAAGACCCCCAGAAGAAAATGGATGCATGTGCGAAAGATGGGCCTTACCCTGACTGCCCCTTCCTGCTGCTGGATGTGCGAGAGCGGGATGCCTATGACCAGTGTCACATAGTGGGAGGTGAGGTCAACAGGGTGTTTTTTTCAGCATGTCTAATAGGAAAGCAGTGGCTTCTTTTTGTAAGGCAACTAATCGCCCCCTCCATTTGTGTCCTTGCTCATTATAGACTAGAAAGTGACCCACCCACCTTGCCATCCCTCTCACTTCATGTGTGGTCGGAAACAACTCTTTTCTTTCAGCCAGTTATCCACAGTCTGGCACATGCATTGTAGCTTAAGCTTTCATGGGCATATCCTGCTTTATCAGATCTCTGAGGTGTTTGTCTAAATAGGCAACATATTTCCTTGCTGAGATGGCAAGTTGATTTGTAGCATGGGAGATTGTGTTAATTTTCTTTCAACAAACCACCACAATTTCCCCCTGTAGAACTTGCTACATATAGGCCAAAGAAATCTAGGCAAGTAAGCATATAAGCAAACTGAGGCTTGTGGGCCCTGAACCCTGCTATTGCACCCCTCAAGCCACCTGCCACCCCCCCCCCAATTTTAATGGTACAATTTCAGACGTTTTTTAACTGTACAGAAAGACTCCAAAATGGTCAAACACACCCTCTGTCTCAGACAGAAAGACCCCACACTTCCAAGTACTTCTATTCTCAAAATGACAATAGCAAGTGATGCAGTGTCACAGTTGTCCTTTTGAGAAATAGTCTGATGAGGATAAAGGTATTGGGGAGCCTTGTCAGGGAGTGTAGCTTGGTGGGGTTGAATGGGAAACTTGTCCCCTGGTCCCGGCACAGTTGCCCACTGCTGCTTCCAGTCAGTTCTGTATGACGGATGATTCTTCCATATCCTTTGGGTCCAGAAACAACTACATCAGGAAGGGTTGGGAAGGATGCATTGCCCATATGCCCAAGGAGCTGTAGGGCAACAACCTAATCTTGTCATCCTTCTTCCTCTGATGGGAGAGGGCATCCTGAAATTGATAGTTTGCCTGTCAGCTCAATCTTTCTCTCTTCCTTTAGCATTAACACTTCTGTTCTCTTGCTTTGACAGCTTACTCCTATCCCATTGCCACACTATCCAGAACCATGAATCCCTACACAAACAACATTTTGGAATATGTATCCTTTGATGTAAAAGAATGAAGTGCCAGATTTATGTCAATCCTTGATCAACTTTGCCAGTTTGAAAGAAGTGACCCTTACAGTTCCTTTGTAGATGGAATTGATGTAGTATCAATTCCTTTTCCTTTTCCCATTCTGTAGTGGTATTACTTGTCTGTACATAAGCTCCTCATCCCATAAAAGGGGGGGAAATCCAGACATAAATGATATTTCTTATTTCAAAATACCAAAAGTGCTGCTTTGTTTACCTTTGTTTACCTTACTTCTGAAATGAGGAACTAGTTCTTGATATCTTCTGTTGCTGTTGATAGAAGCAATCCAGGGTTGTGTCTATCCAATCTTATTTTTACTCCAGTTCTCATCTTGCTTCACTCCCACTTTGTGTGATTATAATGGCATTGCCCTTAACATCTACACCAACCAGAAAAATGCCCACGGGAAGATCATTATCCTCTACGACGATGATGAGAGAATGGCCAGCCAAGCAGCCACCACCATGTGTGAAAGAGGCTTCGAAAACTTATTTATGCTCTCTGGAGGTAAAAGGAGGGATGGAATTGTCCTTGAAATTTTCTGTTAAAATATTCAGAACTATCCTCCTGTTTTGATCACACCACAAGGTGACCATTAGAGAACCTAAGATGTAAAGAAAAGAGCCCTTGTCTCTCCCCTGTACTATTTTGTTTATTACTTGGTATTTATACCCCGCCCTTCAGCCCTAAAGGCTATCAGAGCAGCTTACAATTATTATTTTTAATTAGACGGTTCCCTGCCCTCAGGCTCACAATCTGTTTTAATTTAACTGTTTTCTTAGGCTGCATCTGCACTGCAGAAATAATCCTTTTTGACACTACTTTAACTGCCGTGACTCAGTGCTGTGGAATTCTGGAAATTGCAATTTATTGTGGCAGCAGAGCTCTCTGATAGAAAAGTGTCTCACTAAACTACAGTTCCAAGGATTCCATAGCATTAAGCCAAGGCAGTTAAGGTGGTGTCAAACAGGATTATTTCTGCAGTATAGATGCAGTTCTGAACCACTTTAAACAGTATAATTGTTTTTCAAATTGTTTTTAGTATTTTTAATAGTTTAATTCTATGTTAATGCTGATCCTGCTTATTTGTAAGTATCCTTTAATTTGCAAGTTTCCTTGAGGCCCAGTTTTGGGGAATGGTGGGGGTATAAATAAAGGTGGTGGTGGTAGTAGTAGTAGTAACAGCAGAAAAAGTGAGCCTGGAATTACCCATGCAGTTGTTGATTATGGCTTTATCCTAGCCTGATGCTTCTGTAATGGAAGCCTTTATATCAGGTGGGATTTTCAGATATTGTTGAATTGCAACTTTCTTCAGCCCCAAACAGCACAACCAATGAATGATGATTGGAGTTGCAGTCCAGCAAAATCTGGAGGGCCAATGTTGCCCATCCCTGTTCTATACCCTTGCCGCTTAGCCAATTGAGTATAATAATCTGTTGTATTTCTGAGTTGGGTCCCTGTGGGTTATCCTGGGCTTCAAAGGAGTTTTA
The DNA here is from genome assembly GCF_019175285.1 of Sceloporus undulatus. Classification (NCBI taxonomy): domain Eukaryota; kingdom Metazoa; phylum Chordata; class Lepidosauria; order Squamata; family Phrynosomatidae; genus Sceloporus; species Sceloporus undulatus. The sequence continues at coordinate 4,147,195 of NC_056526.1, read as the reverse complement.
CTTACATTGCTAGGAGCCCTCCTGCCAACATCTTGTCTTACCATCCCGTTCTCTCCTTTCTTCTCTCCCAGGTCTCAGAGTTGTTGCTCAAAAGGTCCCTGAAGGTTTGGTGACAGGCTCCTTTCCTGCATCTTGTTTGGTAGCCACCCAGTCTGGAAGTGCTCGGAAAAAAAACACCCCAAGGCAGCCCCCACCCCCACCAGCTGAGAATAAATGGAGATTTACAGCTGAGGATGTACAGAAGATACAGTACTATCTAGAACAGGAGAAGCTTCCAACAGACACTACCAGTAAGCCTCCAGTCTGAGCAATTTGCCTCTTGAGGCTATACAGTGGTACCCCGGGTTACGAAATTAATTCGTTCCGCGGTTAATTTCGTAACCCGAAATACCTTCGTAAGCCGAATTCCCATAGGCGCTAATGGAAAAATAGCTCTCTGCTGCCCTCCGGTGGCGGAAAATAGCGCCGCGGTTTTTTCGTAACCCGAAGAAACCTTCGTAAGCCGAAGCAATAAATCCCTATGGGATTTTTTCGTATCCCGAAAAATTCGTAACCCGGCGCATTCGTATCCCGGGGTACCACTGTAATCCCACAGCATCCCTACACTATTGACGGATGGGAAGAGGGTTGTTTCTACCTATGTCTGTGATGGGCAAGGGTTTGGCTCTAGGATCTCCCCTTGGATACCAAAATCCATGGATGCTCAAGTCCGATTAAATACAGTGGTGCCTCGGGTTACGAAATTAATTCGTTCTGCCATTCCTTTCGTAACCCGAAAATTTCGTAACCTGAAACACTTTTCCGTTAGCACTGGAAAGCCTATAGCTGCACTTTGCAGCATTTGAATTTCGCGCCGAAATGAATTTCGTAACCCGAAAAATATTTCGTAACCCGAAACAGTTTTTGCCAATCCAACTTTTTCGTATCCCGGAAATTTCGTAACCCGATCATTTCGTATCCCGAGGCACCACTGTACAATGACATAGTGAAATGGTGTTCCCTGTATAAAATGGCAAAATAAAGGTTTGCTTTGTGGACCTTACTTTAAAAAAAATATTTTCAAGCCATGGATGGTTGAATCCGGATAAAGGATTTGTGGATACAAAGGGCCATCTATATAGTCTTTGGCAACTGAAAAAAGCAGAATCGTAGAATCAGATATCGAAGAGAAGCTGAAACATTTTATTCTTGATATGTATTTTTAAATTCTCTTTGTTAATCACATCAATATAAATACAAATTTTGTATACATACAGTTTATTATATATACATTTCACACACACACACACACACGAGAATATGAATATGACACACACATTTCCTACCCATCCCTATAAGCCCCCAATGACCAGTCTAAGTCCTGAGGTTGCTTATAGGCCAAACATTTACACTGAGAGGAGAGACAAAAGGATCAAGGAGAGAAGAAGAAATGTTGGCTGGATCTAGATGAGGATAAATACCAGTTGCAGTGAAGCATGTCCAGTTCATTACTGGAGTCTGACCCGAGTTGTTTTTTGGGAAGTCATCTTGCCTTGCTGACACATTTCTTCTTCTCTCCTAGATCCTTTTGTCTCCCCCCTCAGTGTAAATGTTTGGCCTGTAAGCAACCTCAGGACTTAGACTAGTCATTTGGGGATTATATGGATGGTTTGGAAGTGTGTGTAACTGTGTGCGTGTATGTCGTGTGTGAGTGTGTGAGTGTGTGTGTGTCTGTGTGTATTAGAAGTGTATGTATAAATTGTATTTATACAAAATGTATGTGTTTATATTGAAGTGATTAACAAAGAGAATTTAAAAATACATCTTGCCTTGCTGACACTTCTGTGGTTCTTCTCTTGCAGGCCGTCTCACCCGTGGCACTTCAGCTCGAGATGCCAAGGCCATGGCTGTACGGAGCAGCCAGAACCTGCCCGCCCCCAACTCAACTGTGGCCCTCACCGCCCGCTCCCTCAGCAGCAGCAGCCTGCAGGGCAAGCCCTGGAGATAGCCGGTGCCCTTTTCAATTGAATAAAAGAGAACCCCATTCCTGGGGTCCTTTGATCACTACAGTCCTTCTTTCGCTTTTAGGAAGGTGGTATGCAGAGGACAATGAGGATGAGTGGGGAGGAAGTGTGGGCAAGGCTTGGCTTGCAGGAGGGGAAATGCTATTGGCAGGTAATTCTGGGTATAGGAGGGAAGTTGGTGGGATGTAGTGGGGGGGCTAGCCTTTGTAGACATCCCAACTGGGACTCATGCCAGTGTTCTGCAATACTGTTTCCTCAGATCATTGGGATATGAAGACTGGAAAGATCAAAAATATACTTCTGTGCAACGGAGAAAGAATACAAAGCTTTCTCTCACCAATTTTTGACAACTTGAACCATTCACTAGTTGCCTGTTTCCCCACTGTGAGCCTTTCAAAATATGTACATTTGTGGAAAGCGTGAAGGGGAGAGTTTCATTCCCTAAGAAACCAAATAATGAAAGATTCAGAGTATAAGTAGAATTTTGCAAATGATAACAAGAACCAGAGTTGCTGGTCAGTCCACCATCAAGTTTCAATTTCTTTTCAAGAAGATGTCTGCTTTTTTGGGGGGGTTATGGTGGAGAGCAGCCCTTTTTCTCCGTTTTATAGTTCACTCTTTGTGTTGTTGGGGTTTCAGGATGGTGCCTAACATCACTCTGGAACAGGGTATGCCTTTCTTTCCCCATGGGGTACTTATGAGGCTGCCGCCAGCTAGAAAGGAGCCTGTAGTCAGGAGCAGCAGCATGCTTGGAAGGGTGAAGAAGCTGCTTAGCCCTTTTGATTTTTCCTATACAAAGTCCCTCCCCCCCAGCTACCCCCTAATCTTTAGGAGGAAGCTATGGAGTGAGAGAGGCAATCTGCAAAGAGTAAATTTTGATAGTAACAAAAAGGGAAAAGAGATTGGAGACCTCATCCTCACCTGCCAGCATTATTGAAGCTAACAGGCTTCTACATTTCATTTTTAGTTACTAAGAAATGGGAAGAGAGAGAGAGAGAGAGAGAGAGAAGTTAGAAGACTTGTGTGTATCGCCCTGTTTGCCCCTGAGAGTTTTTCCTTATGGATCTTAACCCTACAAATTGGTTCCACGCCACCTCTGTCTCAGTTTTCATTGAGAGTTGGCTGTGCAGGAAAACATGCTAGCCTTTCCTCTGTGTTCTGCAGTGGCATTTGAGTTCATAGTTCCTCCCTCACTCCCCTTTATGGTGATGAATCTCACTAATGGCAGAGCATCCCCTGTGTTTTCCAAACAGCGTTCTCTTGAGTTGCCAGTTTCAGCATCAAGCAGAAACAGGTGTAATTCTCTTTCGGCAAATAATCCTATCTAAATGTGCCAGTATTGCATGGATTGTGGATTTCTCCCCTGTAGAGGTCATGGATGAGCAGTGTATTGCTGCCACTCTGATCCTGCTTAGTGTTGACAGAGCTTACAGCCCACTCCTCTTAAGCCTCCTTGTATTCTCCACACATACCTTTTTATAAAGACACAATGCTGTCCCCAGGGGATGGGCTGCCCTGCCTCTTTTCCATGCTGTAAACCAGTTGAGGATCTCCATAAATGGGGTCCCAGTAAGAAGGGGCTGTCCCCAGTACATACAGCATTCAATTGTTTACAGAGTGGCAGTTCCAGTATAGTGTTTGGCTGCTGATGCCCACAGAAAAACCCATATAGAACTGAGCATGTGCATTCAGTCTTGAGGAAACAGCTGAGGTGAGGAGAGGATTCTAGACTTCTGCTTAACTGACCTTTCCCCGAGAGAAAAATCTGCATGGCTCTTCATCACAGTGTGCTGTTTTCCAAGTGGAAACTTTAAACATAGATCATTCCACGAGAATTTTCAATGTTCCATTAGATGTTTTAGGGCCACAGTCTTCCCTGGAATCCTTGTCCATAAACTATCTCTTTGTCTTATTCTCTTCAACTGACCACATGATGGAATGGATGCGTGTGTAGACCCTTGCATTTCCCCTCCTCACCTTTTCACATTTCACAGTGATTACCTGAGAGTTTCAAATGAACTATATTTGAGTGTAATGTATTTATTATGAATGACAAGACTGGCTGGTTGATGTCTTCCGTGGGTTGATGTGTTGCTTCCACCTAGTCTGCAATGATTACCTCCTCGTTTTTAATAGTTTTTATTTATGTGGTCTTTCCCTCTCAAGCTAGGTTCTAGCTGTTGCAGTTTTGGTTCCCTTTGTAACACAGTCTGGTTTATTTTAAGTGTGCATATTTTAGAGTAAATTAATATATTGCAAAGCAACACTATCTAGTAGGGTCTGTGTACAGTAAAACTGTCCAGAATCCTGGAAATGGTTGTTCAGAAAGTGGGTTAGGCATTTTTAATGGAAAAGTCTTCATTCCTTCTCAAAAATACAAGTTCCAGGGCTCCTGTGGGGAAATCCAGGAGAGCAAATTCGTCTTCAACCAATTTTGTGTTTATAATATAGATGGGCAGATAATGTGATACTGTGTATCTTTGGGTTTTTCCCCTTAAATCTAAATATTTTATTTGCAAGTGTTTCAAGAGTGTTCAGCAAGCATACAGCAATATCCTTAGAACCACCATTGCTGAATCCACTTGTAAATGTCAGGCACTTGAGTGTCTTTCTTTTCAGTGTGAACCTGCTTCATGAGGCAATGGATTCTTCCTTTTACATGAAATGGCCAAGAGTAACCTCTTGTTTATTTCAAATATGTAGCTCTTTGACTACATCTTAAAGCATCTTAGCCTGGACTACTTCCTGAGCACCATCTTGTACAGCAGACAGACATTCCAGCAGTTCCTCCCTTTGAAGAACAGCCTCTCTTAATCCTTGGCATTGAAAGAAGAACTCAAATCTTCTTAATGGCTTTGTGGATTTTGTATGTTTTGTTTGTTAGTAACTATGTCCAATGGTTTTGGCTGGTGCTGTCCTTTGGACCGAGGTGGGTTAAAGTGTTGTTTATAGTTTGGCTTTTTAAAATAATTTCTGAACTCAATAAAAAGAGAACCATCTGCTGTATCATGGAGACCTTTATTATGGGAATTGGATCACTGTAGGGTATGAACTGCTAAGGGGAATGGGTGTTTTTCTGTGTGTGCTTTAGGTTTGGAGTGAGTTTTAAATGCCTCTTGAGACATGAGATGCTTTTGTGTTCAGCCTCAAAGTGGAAATGGCACGTTCTTGGAAAGATTTCCATCTTTTCACAGACTGATAATGAAATCTTATATGTTCTGGGTGGCCGCAAATAGAAGGCCATTGTTATGTGGATTTTCTCCACGGGGGACACAGATGATCCTGTGATGAGCCCAGAGACACTAATCGAGACATTTAAAAAATCCTTCATAAACAATCCCACTTGGCTGACTATTCCAGTGTTAGCCCTTACAGAAGAGTCAAAAAATGACTCTTTCTTTGTTCTCCTGTTGCTTGAATTTTTACTGAAGGCCAGGACTCTTTTAGTGTATCACACATATGTAAGTTCCCCTGTGAAAGTACTGTAGTTGGATATTTTACGTTCGATGCAGAACATCGGTATTCATTTGAAGGTTGCAGAAGCAAAGTTATGCCAGTAGTAATAATTATGCATGCAGGTGCACACTGAAGCACTGCCTAGGGGCTTGAGGTCTATTCGGTTGCATATCCACTTGTAGAATACTGTATTGCAATTTAATGTGGCATCACACAACCACTATGTAACACTGAGCGTGAAGTTGCTCCCTGTGTCTTTGCCAAAGTGTAATGTCACTGCAAAATCTACAGGGATTTATTTGCAGGAATAAGACCACAAGAGAGTAAGTTGAACTTACACATTGAAAGGATTTATTATTGCTGAGGAAGATTGTGTACTTTGGAGAAATGGGCTGCCTCTAGAAGACAGGGGCCTTTGCTGAGGTTTAATAGGGATGATCCCGTGTGTGTTCCATGATGACCATGAGGGCCAACCAGGTCTCTTCAGCAGTAGGAATGATTTGACTGGCAGGGAGCAGGAATCCGTAGCGGCCTGTATCTCTCAGCTCAAAAGTATAAGAGTACTTAATGCCTTGCTCGTAGGTCCAGTCGATAGTTCCTCCACTTGCTTGATCTAAATCAAGGAAATGGGGACACAATAAAAACAACCATTCAGCACATCTCTGTTGAGTGACTGTTGCTGCTTTTGCTGCGAAGGAAAGATTGCACAGACAGGTAGCTAAAACATGTGCAAGTTTTTTGAATTTTGTTGCCACTGCATGGAAGAAAAATGGGCTGAATCAATCATCGTCTTTACTAGGTGGTTTGCTGAAAAGCAGTTTGGGGTTAAGGCAGGGATGGACATGGTGCAAATCACAGACTCCATGTGGCCCCTGGATCCAATTTTTGTGGCCCCTGAAGTCCTGTCCCCCTGAGTCTAGGGGTTGCTGGTTTAGGATCATCCCAGGCTCTTAGGTTTCTGAGACAAATCCTAGGGATAGTTGCACACAGTTTGTCATTTAACAAATGTATAGAAACAAAGAGAGTGAGAACATGTTTTTTGTTTGGAAATTAAGAAGGAAATCTTAGCTAAATTTGCTGTTCCTAGATCAAGGTGAAATTGGGGGATTATTCTTTCTCATTACAAAAGGTAGGTGCAGAGCAGATGGTGAGCCCTGGCACCATACCAACTAGGAGGGAAGGAGGAAGCTAGCCAAGTAAATATACAGAGCCCCTGGACAATCTTTGCAAATCGCAGCAACAAATCAATCCTTAGAAACTGTAGCAGGCTGATACTCTACTAGCTGAGCTAGAGATTTGCACCCAGATCTTCTCATCCAGACCTGAGACCACCAAAACTGGAGAATGTGATGCTTCTGGTCTTTTTGAATACCTGGGTAGGAAAATGGTGGTAGTGGCAACTCTTTGGCACTTCCCTTCAAAGGAACACCAAGAAGAACTGGGCTTTGAAGGTTTGGATAAGGCATTTGTGTATGTTTCTCAGCTTTTCTGGATTAAAATTGGGCAAATTTACCATATTAAAGTTAAAGGCTATAATCACGACTAATGTAGTAGCCATTCCTTTGCTACACCCTAACGTCCTTTTCGATGTGCACATTTTCTTAGCTCTGCCTCCCTGCACATGATCTCCTTCCCCCACTCATTACACAGCCAACATGTAGCATAATTCCCATCCATCCAGCCCTTGGGGTGAGCATGGGTATGCCTGCCACAATTTTGTAAGTTCTTTGGCATCATTTTCATTGGCTTTGTCCTTTACATCCTTTGTCGCATGCCCCTAAGTTTTACCCTAGACTTATCCATGGGTCATACTAAAATCCATAATTTTGGCCTCCAAACCAGCCCTCAACTTACACTCAAGATCGGCATATACGCAAGTATATAAGTTCTAGAAATACTAGTCCTGAGATGCCCCCTAATTCATCCAAAAACAACTCATAGATTGGTGGCTTAGTTGATGTTTGAGCTGAAATGAGCAACACACATTCTGCGAGTGCCCCGTGGATATGCCTGGGCATCTATGTCAACGTTTTCTGCACAATCCCAATATTCAGCTAGAGCCATGGGCATACCATGGAGCATTTCGGGCTGAATTTACACTGGAGCATGACCAGCTTTACAGTCTCAGTAGCAAAATATCTAGTAGACCCAGCAAACTCTTGGCAAGGAGATGAGATCAGTTCAAAATACTTGACTGCCCTCCTGTGGCCTGGAAGACCATGTTTGATTTTGAAGGAATAAACTTACAGATGGTGGTGATGATGCTACCGTACTTGTACTTGGTCCCATGCAGGGAAGCAAGTGCATCGACTGCCTTCTTAGCAAGAGCATCCTAGAAGGGAACAAGGAAGGAGGGACAGGCAAAACAAAAATGAAAAATTCAGTCACAAGGAAGAGAGTCAGCCCTCCATATTTGTGGCTTTGTCATTTGCGGATTTGTTTGTTCACTGATTTGATTGATATGTTCTTTCTAGGAGTTTCTATGTCCTCCAACTCAACTCTACGGGCAACGCCTGCAGAAATCACACTAGAGGACCTAGAGATTCCTAGAGACAACACATTTAAGCATTTGTAGTTCCTCCAGTGCAATTCTAGCAGATGTTGAGCAATGAGTTGCACTGGAGGACCTACAAATGCCTTGAGAAGTGTTCTCTCAGGTGAAAAATAGTGTTCTTTGAAGATGGCAGCCACAGATGCAGGCGAAATGTCTGGAACAAACTCTTCTAGAACCTGCCCACAGAGTCTGAAAAACTCACACAAAAATTATTTTAAATAGTGTGTTTTTTTCATTTGTGGTTTTTCCACTTTCACAAAACTTGAGGGAAAAACCAAGATCAGTTATCCCAGGTTAAGTGGATTTTTTATCAGCCCACCCAAAATCTTAATTGGATGCATTTGAAATGCATGTGGACAACAAAGATTCAACCCAGATTCTACCTGGATTATTTTCACCATCTCAATAACCCCTAGAACAAAGTGAGGGACGTCTTCTGGGAAAGCGTGTTTTAAGATCTGTTTTGAGTGTAGGAAAGTTACTTCTTTGGACTACCAGCGCTCAGAAACCAGTTTCTGCTGGGGGATTCTGGGAGTCATCGTGCAAAAAAGGTGACATTTCTTGTGTAGCAAAGACTTACAAGTTCTGGCTGATCAGCTGCAGCATTTCTCTTATATCCAAAAGGATAGAGGAGGAGTTGGGAGTAACTATGGATGGAGATGAAGGCTTTGATGTTGCCATGGCTTTTCACAAAGTCAACGATGGCTTTAACCTCCGGCTCAGAGTTGGCATACGGTCCGCGGTACGTTTCAGAGCAAGGGCTGCTGCTGGAGCCAGCCACTGTCAAGGACAAGAGTATCATTGTGTTTGCTAACGGTGACAATAGTTGTAATCTGAGATCAATCAATCAATCAATCAATCAATCAAATCATTTATTGTGCTAGCCAACTGTCATGACAGAAAGCTTTGTAAAATAGACACCCCATTTAAAATAAAAAGTACAAGAGTATAAAAGTGCAAAAGACATCCCATCATAACATGTAGGTACAGTTATTGCTGATGTAAGATAAAAAAAAACCCTTTCCAGTTATTAGTAAACATACATTGCTGTCATAAAAATCAGATTAATACTTTGAGTCTCCATGGCAATTTATGGCAATTTTATTTAACACTCTTCCTAATCTGATTTGTAGCCAAGCAAAAAAGGCCGCTTTGTGTTCAGCCCCCAACATCTTCGTGTGCGATTGGAAAAACCGGATATGAAGAAGTGCCACCAGTCACTCTATCGTTGTACTCAGGACTGCAGTTTGCTAGATCTGTGTTCAGGTTCCCATTCATTCACTCACACTGGGGCCAATTGGTCTGCCTCTCTGGGCCAAACTAGATGATGGACTTGGCTTGAGGAATTCGCTCCTCAAGTAGTGGACAGCCCTATTCAAACACTCCTTTTTTTAGCGCAATTATCCAAATAATCTTGCTAGTGCATTCCAGTTTTGTTGTTCACATCATCATCATCATCATCATCATCATCATCATTATTATTATTATTATCGGAAGCACCTCCCTGCAAGTTCTGTTGCTCACACGTGTCGGCACTCAAACAAAGATGGAGTTGATGATGCGAATGTATTCAAAGCACTTTCAAGGCATGTAGAATTTTATCCTGCTTTATCCCAGGTCTGTTTGCATCGGTTATTCACACAGCCGATGGTGCAAATCTTTTAGGAAAACTTGGAACAAAACCCGAGATCAATTATTCTGGGTTAAGTGGGGGGTTTGGCAACCTCCCCCCCCCCCAAAAAAAAAACCCTTTAATCGAATGCATTCAAAATGCATGTGAACAATGAGATTCAACCCACATTCCACTGGGATTATTTTCACTGTCTGAATAATCCCAAAAATATCTGTTTGTCCTAGCATGGGATTTTCCTCACCTACATATATTGCACTTTGTGTGATTTGTTCTGGAATTGTTCATGGAAAGCTAAACACTGTTTGCAATTCTGCTGAAGCTCTCTGAGGAAATCTTGTCATAGGATGGAAATGAGGTTATAGCAAGGAAGGCACATTCCCCTTCATGTCAAGATGGAGATACAGAAGTATTTTGGTTGTATTATGTACAAGGAAATGCTTTTACCTCCAAAACCTGCATCCCAGTTCCGGTTGGGGTCTACGCCAACGCAGGAGGACCCACTGTTGATCGACCTGGTCTTCCGCCACATGCGGTTCTGTAACAGCCAGAAATGTTAAACTGCAGAGCCATTTCTGAGGATAAAGGCAGGGCACATTTTAAATCTCTCCATCCCATTCCCAGCCCAGAAGCTGAAAGGATGAAACGGGGGAGCGGAGGACACACAATACCTTGCTGTGAGTGAAGGCAAACCCATCTGGGTTGGTGATGATTTCTAAGAAGATATCAAAGTTGTCAAGGATGGAAGTCAGGGAAGGGTCTTTTCCGTACGAGTCGAGAATCTACGCAAGATAAATGGAAAAGGGTCCAGCCATGTATAATAGAGGTTGGGTGGACCATATTAGCCCCTGCAGAGGTCTACATACACATAGGGTTGCCATGTTGCAGCCCCTCATATCTGGGAATTCAATTTACATATCATGAAAATTATATCCATGTATATTACTAATTTGCATATTGATATTATTAATTTGCATTCTGCTTTCAACATGTTAATCATTGCACTTTTTCTACCATTATGTTTCAACCTCAGTACCTGTACCAAGAGAGCCAGCATGGCATAGTGGTTTGAGTATTGGACTATGACTCCGGAGACCAGGGTTCAATTCCCAGCTCAGCCCCAGCTCAGCCATGAAACCCACTGGGATACCTTGGGCAAGTCACACACTCTCAGCCTCAGAGGAACAAATCTTGAATGAGAAGTGTTGAGGTTCTAAGGATGCTGAATTCTGCCATTTTGCATGTCTACATTTGCACACATTCCATATTTTTAAAATTGGGATATTTGCAGCTGTGGGTATATTTTCGTTGTGTGCCTTTAAGTCATTTCCAGCTTATAGTGACCCTACCTAAGGCAAACCTGTCATAGAGTTTTCTTGGCAACATTTGTTCAGGGGAAATTTGCCATTGCCTTCCCCTAAGGCTGAGAAAGTGTGACTTGCCCAAGGTCCCTCAGTGGGTTTCATGGCCGAGCCAGGAATTGAGCGCTAGGCTCCGGAGTCATAGCATCCCTAAAAAGGGCTGTTTTCTTTTTGGTATCAGAATCAGGGATGATCCTACTCAGAGCCTGGAAAAGATTGTGGTTTGTTGGACTATACTTTCCAGAGCCCTACAGCCAACAAGATCAGCCATAGCTATAGAGGATTTGGGGAGCTGCAGTCCCCCAAAAGCAACTTTTCCAAGGAGTTTATCACATGAAGGAGATTGGGAGTTTATCCTGTGAATATTCCGGAAAAATTGTGTAATTACGTGTATCGATTTCACATGACGTCACACAAAACCCGCCATTAATGTGGTCACTAAGAAGTATTAATCCACACCTTTTTACTTTCGGGATTTCAACACCAATGCATTTCTGATATCACTTTATTTGCGCAATTGCATGTGATAATCATTTGCATAGTTATTCGCCATTTCTGCTTCATTTGTGGATTGCTTTAAATGAGCTTTAATCTCTCTTTAATGCCAAAATCAGCCCCAGTGTGATAAACTCCCAAGCTGTGGTTGTATCCTCTGAGCCCTTTACTTCGCTTCTCCCTATGTAAGAAATGCATGCTATTGAGATGGATTTGCAGCTGGTACCTTCTTTGCAAAGTAGACCCCGCTGGCCTGAGTGACCCATTCGCGAGAGTGAATGCCGGTGTCAATCCAAATGGCCGGCCGGTTGGTTCCCCCGGTGCTGAACTGTAGGAGGAACAAAGAAAAGAACCCTTTAATTCCTACATCTCATGATGTCCCATTAATCTATGCAATCTTCAGACTCCGGAATCCCCTATTATTTCAAGTGAGGAGTGAGGAATTGTTGACCCTCCGGATCTTTTGAACAACCACATCCAGAAATCTCACCCAGCATGGCCAATGGGACAAAGGACTTTTCAAGAGGGCCAAAAGTTCCCCATCCCTGATTTAAAGAAGGGAAAGTCCTAATGTAGAGAGTTGTTCCAATAATGTTGGTATCAAGGATCTGTGTGTGAGACTCTTACCTTCAAAATGTTGATTGGGCGGCCCTCGAAACTTTTGCCAATCTGGATTTTACTGACCACTCCGGGATTTTCACTCACTAGAAGGTCCATGAAATCGTAGATCTAATGGGCACAGAGGAGAGAAGAGTAAAGTCAAGCTGTGTTTGTCTCTGGACTTTATCACACGGAGGAAAATTGGAAGTTGAAATGGGGTTTATCCTATGAAAATCGCGCAACCATTCCAAAAAGCAAGCCTTGATTTTGCCATTTTATATAAGGCAAACCATTTTACTATGCCATTGTATTTAACAAGACTTGGGCAACCACAGATTTTGGTACCCAGGAGAGGGTCCTGAAACCAAATGTCAGTGGATACTAAGGGCCCACTGTAGTAGTAGTAGTAGTAGTAGTAACAACAACAACAACAACAATCCATTGTATATAATGGGACTTGAGCATCCATGAATTTTGGTATCCATGGAAGGTCCTGGAACCAAACCCCAGTGGATAGCAAGGGCCCACTGTATTACTCAACCAAACGCTGGAGTGAACCCATTTTCCACTGATTTATTGTGCTTAACCTAGAGACCGTTGCTCATCGTGTGACCTAGAGAAGAGAGACACTGCACATCTGTAGTAACTGCCAAGTCTTCTTCTGAGTAGTTGTTGTGTGCTTTCAAGTAATTTCTGACTTATGGTGACCCTAGGGCAAACCTATCACAGGGTTATCTTAGCAAGATTTGTTCAGATTATTTGCCATTACCTTCCGCTGGGGCTGAGAGAGTGTGACTTGCCCAATGTCACCCAGTGGGTTTCCATGGCCAAGTGTGGATTCAAACTCTGGTCTCTAGAGTCCTAGTCCAGTGCATAAACCACTGCACCATACTTGCTCTCCTTCTTCTTCTGAGATATTTGCACATAGTTCGGGGGTGTTTGGGGGGGGGGGGGTATTTTTGCATGTTTTGATGCACTGGGGAGGATGGTTCTGTGTGATTTTAGGGCAAAGATTGTGCAAAAACCATGCAGATTTAAAAAAAAAATTTGAGGGTTAGAGGGCTTTGAGAGGAAAGGTGGGGACCCCCACAAAAGTGGGATCTGCAATTGCCAAGCCCTGGTGCAAGCCACCTTTTGTCCTCTTGTCTTGCATTTGTCACAGTCCAAATGGAGTCAAAATCTGCACTTACCTCATCTATATTGTGGTATGAAGCATAGTTAAAGGTCTCGACTGATCGGGGCATAAAGTGTCGACGTGACATGTAGAGCTTTTCTTCATCGACCAGTGACTGGAAAGGATGGAGGGAAAGTCAACAAGGAAGAAGCATCAATGTCAAAACAGCAATGCAACAAAAAGACAAAAAGCTGAAGGTTTCTTGATATTTTCCCCTTCATTCGATTCTGGAATGAAGGAGAAAATCATTCTGGAATGTTGCATAAGCATGCAAAAACTGTGCATGTGGGGTACCTCTCTTATTGCATGTACCCCTCACTTTCCACTAGTTGTGCTTGGTGCCCCCCATGTCAGTGGGGCAATTATTATTATTATTATTATTATTATTATTATTATTATTAATTGTATGGATTTTTTAAAAATAAAGACTAATAATAATAAGAAGAAGAATAAAAATAAATTTATTTATTCATTCATTTATTCTATTCCAGGTTTCTTCTGTTCCAGATTTTAAAGACATTTGGAATCTTGAGATTCAAAATTTGTTGTGGCACCAGAGCACTCCATCAGAGAAGGCTAACATCTCGTGAAATTACAAATCCCGTAGCACTGAGCCACAACAGTTTAAAGCAGTGTCAAACTGGATTATTTCTGCAGTGTGGATGCAGCCAAAGAGACTTTGAGACCGGGCTCTGATCTGCACTGCTGAAATGATCTAGATTGACACTACTTTAACTGCCACGGCTCTACCTTATGGAAGCCTGGGACTTACAGTGTGTTGTGGCTCCAGATAGAGAAGGCTAAATATCTCCCAAAATTAAAGATCTCGCAGTTCCATTGCATTGAGCCATGGCAGTTAAAGCAGTGTCAAATTGTATTAATTTTGCAGTGCGGATGCAGCCATAGAGTGATACGGTCTTTCAGACGCCACAGTCCTTATAATTTAGGGATCCAAGACAGACTGTATGGCTGTCACAGCTTTCTAATGCTCCCAGTCTCTAGGAGCAACTGCAAACTCCACAGTGCCATGATTCCAATTTAGGGCTTCTCTGCATTAGCTTTATACACCAAATTCCCCCTGGGCTTGGTGCATGATGTTTACACCATGCAGCCAGAAAACCCAGAATTGGGTCCAGACTGTTTACACAATGCCTGGACCCAGTTTGGGGTTTGCACCCTTTGCCATCCATGAATAAAAACTTACCTTTTACTCCAGGTTTTCTAGAGAATCTGGAGCAAAACACAGCAATGACAGGCAGCTGTGGTCCCTGTGAGCCAGCCTGTTGGGTGCCTTGTTGGATTGGATGGCCCCTGGGGTCATCTCTTCCAAATCTATAATTCTAGACAAGTCCTTGTATATGAAATGGGGTGGGGTTTCTCCCCCTCCCCCATGACATCTTTCTAGGTTCACATCACACAACCCATCCCAGACTGTATGCCCATCTTCCTTGTCCGCCTAAGGAGTGTACTGACCTGAAGATCTTCAATCATGATGGAGTATTGGATGCCATTGGACTCCAGGAAGACTTTGACCCCTTGGAGGCTGGAGAAAGGGACACGGACATCGATGGGGATCTCAGGATGAGAGGGATCTCGCCAGAAGTCCAGCTGGGCAGGGAAAGGTAGAGAAACACTTGAGTTTATTCCAAGGGGTGGGAGCCACTTGCATGCCAAGGGCTGAATTCCATTTTGGAGAAGTCCTTGATGGTGACATTCCAGTGGTGGGCCTTGAAAAACCAGTGCATTTTAGCTTAAAGCACTTCCTTTCACTATGTAAGAAAAGTCATGGTCTCCAAGGCTGTGAAAGCTCCAAATGGTGGCCCATAGGGAAGGGGATGGGGGCATCTGGGGAAGATAATAGGGCCTGGCGTGGACTAACGTTGACACCAGACCAGGTTTCTCTACTCCTGGTTTATGTGCATCAAGGGTGGCAATTGTGTCTCCTTCTAGATTTTGATGAACTATAACTCCCATCATTCTTCACTATTGGTGGGGCACTGCTGGGATCTGCAGTCTAACAGCATCTAGAAGGCCATAAGATTCCCATACTGATATACATAACTATTGGTCCTTCCTTGACATGTGACATAAAGCAAGATGCATGAGAGCAGAAGCTAATATGTGAGTAGGGCTGTGGTTCCCAACCTATGGACCTCCCTTTGTTTGGAGCTCAGATCCCAGAAGCCCCAGCCAACTTGGCAAACAGGAATTATGGGATCTGAAGTCCAAAATATTTGGAAGACCAAAGGTTGGGAACCACTGAGCTGCTGGAGGGTTTTATGACATAGCCAAGGAAAGGAACCCTCAGGAAAAAGCTTTCTCCATCCCTTGGTTGTCAACATTTTTGTGTCATCAACATTTTTAGCTCTTGAGGCCATAAACCACTGAGAGGGACCAGGTGTTGGACCCCTTTTTGTTCCTCAGAGTTACCTGAAGATTCTCAAGTGCTTCCAACTCCTTCACTTTCTCCATTTGGAACTCATCAGCAGCAAAGATCCTTAGGACCTGGTGACTACAGAGAGAAATTACGTTGAGTTCTATCAACATCATCTTTATCTTAACTTGGCTCATTTAATAGTTGTCTTTCATGAATGACTGGGGATTTCAACCCAGGTTTCCAGAGTTGCAGTCCAATGCTCAAACCAGAACGTCATGCTGGTTCTCCTCAGTTTCAGCAAAAACAGATGCATACGCATTGACCACATGCACAATAGCACTAGAACTGCAAGTCCACTTCAACAACCTTGAACTCAGTGCATCAGACAAAAATGTCTTTCTGCTTCTCCAGGGGAAGATTTGCACAGATTCCCCCTAACAGGAATTCATCCAGAAATTAGGGCACACACACAACACACAAGACAACATGCTCCCTTGACTGTGCATTTGATTGTACATGGCGTTACGCACTTGATCGTGCATTTGCATTTGGCTCAGACCGTTCTTATGCTAAGCCTGTGTGCCTCTACCTACCCAACAAAGGTCTCGGTGCTCAAGGCAACCGCCAGGAGAGAAGCAAACACCAAGAGGCCCCTCATCTTCACCAACGCAGAAGTCTGACTAGGGACTGGGAATCTGCCTGGGTTGCCTTATATACACCATCTGGCGTGGCAGCAACTTGACCATGACTGGGAAGGGAGAGATCTCACCAGCCGTGGTCTTTCCCACAGCTCCATCGGAAAAGAGCTGGCATTCCCTGCACCTTCTGTTGTGATTGATGTGGGGAATGGGCCACCTGCCTCAAGGTGGGAGAGAAACCCAGAGGCTGGTGTCCTACACCTGCATAAGTTCCCTTCTACCTGCATTTTGCAGGGAGGGGGTTGCTCTGTAGCAGAACTCTTCAGTTCATGGTTGCATAAGCAGATGTCCACAAGGGCAATTGTTTCACAGGGAACAGATTCAGGGGTAGCCTTGTTGGCCATATAGCAAAGTACAATAACATCCCAAATCCGCAAAACAGTCCATGAGATAAAATTTGTATCCCATTTGCAATTCAAAAGATACTTCTTCTGAGATCCCAGATGTCTTCACCCTTTGTGAGGTCAGCCCCTTTTGACAGATAGAAAACATTGAATCTCTCAAGAGAAGCCTCTGTGATATAATAATAATAATAATAATAATAATTATTATTATTATTATTATTATTATTATTATTATTATTATTATTATTAT
>NC_056526.1:4071904-4130243 GCF_019175285.1 Sceloporus undulatus | reverse complement strand
TATTTGTGTTTCCCCACCTCTCCCAATTGGATCGAAGTGGGGTTACAGACTAAAAAATCACCGTACATATAATTAAAATTATCTAACCAATATAACAATTAGATCCAGCATTTTGGATGGCATATGACTATTTGTTTGCAGAATTGGTTTCTGCAATCTTAGAGAACCAACTGAAACTTCACTGTTGATTCCCTGGGATTGCAGAAACAGCCCCTGTACATTATTCTCCATTGCCCAAAGGGACAAGAAATAGCATATTTGCAGAATCCCCATCAGTTGCAGAATGACAGTATTCAGTAGAAGGATGGTGTAGTACAGTGGGTTCTTGGTATCCAAGACCCTCTGTACATACCAAAATCTGTGAATGCTCATTATATACAGTGGCATAGTGACATGATGTCCCTTATATAAAGTAGCAAAATCAAGGTTTGCATTTTGAAATTTATACCTTTTTGGAATATTTTTAAGCCATGGATGGTTGAATCCTCAGATAAAGAATCTGTGGATATGGAGGGCTGACTGTACAACCATCAACCTGAATCCTGTTGTTATTCCTCACTAGAGTAAACCCACTGAATCCATGGGGTTTACCTAAGTGCTGACTTACACTTCAACACTTGATTCAGTTGAGACTAGAGGATGCCACCATGGTGTAACTGCATGAATGCAGATTTCCACAATGCAAGCATGGTGAGGAAGCAGCCAACAGACTTACTCCCACACCTGCAAAGCTTCAGCACATTGTGAAGGAATAACGAAACTGTCTGCACTACATACGCATGAGATGAGGAGGCGGCAACACACTGTTACATAGTTTCAACTGAAGTCTCCCTTATCCGTAATTCCCTTATCAATAATTGTCCACATGGATAGCTGAGAGAATGACATCTTTGCTTTTTATGGTTCGATGTACACAAATCTTATTTCATGCACAAAATTATTAAAAATACTGTGCATAAAATTGCCTTCAGGCTATGTGTATAAGGTGTATGTTGTTGCTGTGTGCCTTCAAGTCATTTTAGACGTATCATGGGGTTTCCTTAGCAGTTTTGTTCAGAGGAGGTTTGCCATTGCCTTCCTTTAAGGCTGAGAGAGTGTGACTCACCCAAAGGATCTCATGACCAAAGAGGGAATCAAACCCTGGTCTCCAGAGTCGCAGTCTCACACTCAGACCACTGTGCCACGCTGGCTCTCACAAGGTGTATATGAAACATAAATGAATTCAGTGTTAGACTTGGGTTGCCTCTCCAAGATAATTCATTATGTTTATCAAAATATTCCAAAATTGGGGGGGGGGGGTCCAAAATCCAAAACAATTCTGGCCCAAAATCCAAAACATTTTGGATATGGGAGACTCAACCTGTAACAAGATACATAGATGAATTTGCCCTGACTTAGCAGAAAGGTCTTTGTATTAATATCTGATGACAGGACAGGATGACATTGCAGAAGCTGGGACAGAATTTTCCACCAAGAAAAAAAGATTAACAATTAACTGCATGGGGACAAGGCCACCTGGTTTCTGAGACGGGTAACCTTGTTTCTGAGGGCACTGCCAGCGGCCATTTCAGGATGCCACCGAAGAAGACCAGGCTGTCCTTCCACTATTTCTGCTGAAGGACGATTTGCTTTCCCTGCCTCATTCCTCCCCTTCCCTTTTTCCCTTTTACGTCAAAACATTTTAGCAGGCATGGAAAGACTATTCGAAAACCTTCTTTAAAAGTCAAAAGAAGGTTTCTCAAGTCTAAGGAAACTCTGATGAGGAGAATTCTGGACTGATGAGAATCTTCACAGTTTGGGAATTATAGTGCAAAATAAAATAAAATACAATAAAAATGCAGGTGCTAATTTTGAGCACAAAATGGCATTTTCTGCATAGAGAGTAATACGATCATTATATTTATGACATTTATCATTGTTATATACTTGCTATAAAGTATAGTGGTTTGAGCATTGGAATCCAGGGTTCAAATCCATGTAATCCACTGGGACAAGTCATGCTCTCTCAGCCTCAGAAGAAGGGAATGGCAAACCCCTTCTTCTTCTTCTTCTTCTTCTTCTTCTTATTATTATTATTATTATTATTATTATCATATTTACTTGTCAAGAAAACCACATGATTTTGCCCTAGGATCACCATAAGTCAGAAACTACTTGAGGACACACTACTGCAACAACAAGTGTAATATAATACAATAATCCTTTTGTGCAGAAATATAGTCTGGAATTTCACATTTCAAGTTACACATTGTTACACATTTGTGACTGGTCTGTGTTCACGATCCTTTGTTGTGGCGAGTCTTCAAGCCATTTCTGACATATGGCAATATTAAGATAACACTATCAGAAGGCTTTCCTGGCAGAATTTGTTCAGAAGGGGGCTGCCCTTGCCTTCATCTGAGGCTGAGAGTGTGTGACTTGCCTAAGGTCACCCAGTGGGGTTCCATAGCAAAGCAAGGATTCAAACCCTGGCCTCCAGATCAATGCTCAAAGCATTACACCATTTTGGCTCTCTGTAGGGAGTAGGTAGGGATTGTAAAAGCCCACCAATCTGGATTTACTGAGCAGCTGCTGCTGCTAGTAACCTTGGTTTGTTCTCCTATTGATCCGGACAACGTTTCCACTTCCATCTGAGAAAGAAATTGCAACCAGGATCCTGTTCTTGACTTTCGCACTAGGGACCACTGGAGTGGAAACATCAGGGAGCTGTATCCCGGTTGACAAGAGAACAGATCCTCTCATTTGCAGCAGCAGCTGCCTAGGAAGTGAGGATTGGGCTGGAAGACACTACTTAACTAAATAACTATGGGAGTTACATAGCAGAGGCTGCATCCACACTGCAGAAATAATCCGGTATGACACCACTTTAACTGCCATGGCTCAATGCTATGGATTTCTGGGAAGTGTGGCTTGTTTGGATGCTACATTCACATTGCAGAAATAATCCTATATGACACACGTTAACTGCCATGGTTAAATGCTATGGATTTAACATCTACATCATCAACTATGGATTTCTGGGAAGTGTAGTTTGTTGAAGGCTGCATTCACATTGTTGACTATCCTTGGGTCCAGGACAGAACTCTGTGGTCACTTCTTTCCAGGATGAGAAGGAGGATGGCAGGGGGTTGGACTGGATGTCTCTTCTAACTCTACGATTCTATGATTCATTGCTGAGCACCCCTTGGGTTCGGTCAGTCAACCAATTACAAATCCACCTAACAGTCATATTGTCTAGCCCACATTTTACTAGCTTGTGTGCAATATCAGTTAGACCATGATTCTTCTCTGGGTTTTAATACAATTTTAAAGGTGGTATTGTCCACGGTACTGAGGTTTCACTGCCTTGGTCAGCTCCATTAAAGACACTCCTTTAAAAACCTTGAGTGGATTCATTACCTCATTATTTATTTATTTAGCGCTGTAGATTTCCACAGCGTTGTACATAAAACAATAAATATATAAGAGTAAACCTGCCTATGGTGACACTGAAGCCCCCAAGACCACTGTAATGGGAGGAGTGTTTATATAGCTGGTGGGATAGCTAGCCACCCGTCCAATGAGCAAGGCTGACCCAATATATTTTGCTGTCTAGGCCAAAAGTCAAGACACAGGGTGAAACTGTTGTTGTTGTGTGTCTTCAAGTCATTCCCAACTTATGGTGAACCTATCATGGGGTTTTCTTGGCAGAATTTGTTCTGAAGGGGTTTGCCCTTGCCTTCCTCTGAGGCTGAGAGCGTATGACTTGATCACCCAGAGGGTTTCTATGGCTGAATGGGAATTCTAACCCAAGTCTTCAGAGTCCTAACTGCAACACTCAGGCCACTACTCCATGCTGGCTTTACAAGCAGAAATAGACACACCAGGAAGACAGCAATACATTTTATTTTTATTCCATTCTTGCAAGTTATGCCACTAAATTAAAGTCCCTTTTTTTCAACGGGTTTTGCCCAACAGCTTATCCTGAAGGTCATATTAGGTATGACTTGAGAAACAGATAAGACACAGATTAACCAGAACTCGTTATCATCACTATTTTAATTTCAAGCCATGATGGTTATGAAGTCAGCTTGCTTCTACAATCTGTCATTAAGATTCACCATAGTTTTGGGGTTTGAACATAAAATTCAGGTGAGGTTATTCAAACACAGAAGTGAAAGTTTCCAAGCTCTTCCTTACAGGAATGCCAAAAATGAAAGTCAGGGAGGGAACACACAAGACCAAGATTACTCTAGGTGTGTTTCCATCACCATAAACCATGGCTTGTTGTGATATCCAAGCTCAGCCAAACTGCAAGAAGAAAGGCAAGTTGCACAAAATTCACCAGAATCATGTTGCTGTTTTATGTGCCTTGAATCTCAAAGGTCTGGAAACCACCAAGCTTTTTGAAGCTGAATACCTGAAGGACCAAAATTTGAGAACCACTGATACAGATGATGGAACCAGCTTGTTTTATATTGCTCCAGAGATTGAGAAATTAACCAGTTGGTTCAAATGATAAGAAAAGAGTTTCCACACGAACATTAGGAAGAACTTCTTGACTTTAAGAATTGTTTGACAGTGGAATAAGCTGCTTTGGAGGGTGGTGGACTCTCCATTTTTGATGCCTATAAAACAAGGTTTGTCTAGAAACCAAGCCTTATGAGGAACAGTTTAGGGAGCTGGATATATTTAGCTTGGAGAAGAGAAGACATGAGAAAAGAAAACCAAAACGAATCAAGAGAATAGCAGCTTTCTCCTTGCCTCTCTGCATGCTGTTGTAGCACTTCAGTTGCCCTTCCCAAGGGAGATGGTTGTAAAAGCATGCCTTTTGCCAAATGGATTTTTTCAGTCTGACAAAAGACATGCTTTTACAACCATCTCCCTCAGGAAGAAAATGGAAATGCTTCAGCATGTGGAGAAGCACGGAGAAAGATGCTGTCCTCCCAACCTGTTTCGGCTTTCTTTTCTCATTGCAATAAGGCTCTGAGAAATGAAAGGACAGCCTTCTTTAAATATGTCATGACGTCTCAGGTGGGCTTGGCAAAAGCAGCGATTCGAAGGGGGGCACTCTTATGCCACGGGATCCTATGGGGGCATAGTCAGGAAATCACATGAAAGCCAATAGAAATTTGGGTGAAGTGTATCTGCATACAGATGGTGACTGGCTGAGAAAGTGAGTGTAGGAGGTGCTATAAAAATGGAGTAGCGACAGTAGAAGAGTTCTTGCACCTCAGGGCTGTGCTTTGCCAGCCCCTTAATAAGGGTGGCTATGGACATGTTCCAGTATCTTCATGAGCGCCACCCAGGTTTCTTCTGCAGTTGGGATGATCTGATCTGCGGGCAAAACAAAGCCGTAGCGCCCTGTGTCACGGAGTTCAAAAGTGTATGAATATTTGGCCCCGTTTTCATAGGTCCAGTCAATGGTGGTTCCATCAGCTTGGTCTGCAGAGGCAGAAAACACATGGGGGGGGACTTCTAACAAACCCATTTTTTATACTCAACACCTGAGGCTACAAATCCTTTTGTTAATCCTAACCAATTGAGTGACTGGGATTTACTTGCATTTGTTGTTGTTGTTGTTGTTGTTGTTGTTGTGTGTCTTCCAGTCATTTCCGACTTATGGCAGCCCTAAAGCAAACGTATTGTGGGGTTTTCTTGGCATGATTTCTTCAAAGGAGGTTTGCCATTGCCATCCTCTGAGGCTGAGAGAGTGTTACTTGCCCAAGGTTACCCAGTGGGCTTCCAGTTTCCAAAAGCAAACTGCTGCAACCTCTCCAGTTTTATTTTTTGTTTTTTCTCATTAATAACTTGTGCCATCTTGACCACATTCTGATGTTCCTTGGCCACATCTACCCCGGTTTTCTCCCCACAAATAGCATAAACATCCCTCCAAAATACACCCAGGTTGACTAGGAGTAGCGTAATGTCATTTCTGGTTACAATAATGGGAACTGGGTTGGTGCATTTGCACCCCTTCAGAGTTGCCCCAAATTGGCAGCTATGGTTCTTTCAGCTCTGGATCATGCCAGAGGGGAAATAAATGATAGTTTTGTCTTAATTTCTGCCATGGGTGAAATGCAGTGACTACTCACAGATGGTGTCAATCGTACTTCCGAATGTGTATTTCGTGCCATATACTTCTTCTAAGGTGGTCACAGCCTCTTGGGCGAGTTGATTCTGTATGGAAATGTGAAATGAGAAAGGGAAGTATCAATGTTTGGATGTTACATTATTGTTGTTGCCACAGTTTTATAACCTACCAATGTTACTGACTGGAGTTTTGGACCATCAATGAACCTTACCACATTAGTTGTGGAACGGTCCAACAGTGTTCTTAAAAGGACCGTTCCTGGAACGGGAGGCAACAGGGAACACTGTTTATCCTACAGCGAGAATGCTGCCGCCACTGAGTGTTCCCATCCCATTCCAGAAGTGTTCCCCAGAGGCAATTTTCAGGAACGCTTCTCAAGCACCAGCAGCTCTCCTCTTATGGATCAAACACAGGCTTTGGCCCCTTTAGGGTTAGGGTTACTGGTTCTATGTAGTATGCAAAGGGATGGAAAGGTCTCTTGTAGTACTTTTAAAGCAAATGAAAGAAACTGGTAGCATGAGCTTTTATAGACTTGTTTAGATGTATGGAGTGGAGGGTCCAGGGAAAGACAGACAGACAGACAGGCTGTATGTGAGAAAAGGCATAGAAATGTAAAATGTATATGTATCGAGATTATGTGACAAGTTCAGTTTTAACTATGATTGTTGGCAGAAGGAAGGATGTTGCCTAAAACCAAGGTGAGTAGATAAAAGCTCCTGCTACTGGCTTCTTTCTTTCAACTAGTTTCAAAGGTGCTATGAGATTCCTTTGCAGACTGTTTTTCCAGACCAACATAGTCTTTGGTCCTTACCAGTTCATCATGATCAGGGGCTGGTTCTTTCTTGTAGCCATAGGGGAACATGAGCATCTGGGAATAACTGTGGATGGAAAGCACGGATTTCACATTCCCATGGTTTAGGATAAAGTCCACAATGGATTTCACTTCACTCTCTGAATGAGGGAAGGCCCCGTGGTAGGTTTCTGCACAGGGATTGCTGCTCGATCCAGGACCTGCAGTAGAATCCAACAAGAAATCAAGCAGTTTGACCCCTCTTTTACAGCCAGGATTTAATGCTATGGAATGCTAGAATGTGTAGTTTTGTGAGACATTTAGCCTTCTCTGTTGGAGAGCTTCTGGTGCCTCACCAAACTGCAAATTCAAGAATTTGGTAGCACTGAGCCATGGCAGTTAAACTAGTATCAAACTGCATTATTTCTGCAGTTCAGATGGAGTCGTAGTCCAAGGCTCAAGCCACTATACCATGCTGACTCCCAATTAAACCATATGGCCTTTAACCCACCCTATCCAACCTAGTGCCCTTCAATTGTGTTGGACTACAACTCCCAGCATCCCACAGTCAGCACGGCGAGCTTGCTTGAGCAGATTTACAGCACACTTGCCTCCAAAACCTGCATCCCAGTTGCGGTTGGGGTCTACTCCAATGCAGGAAGATCCAGCATTGATGGACCGCGTCTTACGCCACATGCGGTTCTAAAAAAAACCAAACATAGACACAAATGGTTTATTAACAGAAAGACTGTGATCGCCCATGTTGCACAATCTGAAATGTAAATTCCACAATTCAGATGAGTCCCAAATCTCTATAGCATGCCTCAAAACAGTGGGAACTTACTGTGGTGTGAGTGTAAGCAAACCCATCGGGGTTCGTGACAATCTCCAGGAAGATGTCCATAGAGTTTAGTATGGCTGTCAGTGAAGAGTCTTTCCCAAATGAATTGGCAATCTGCAGGAGAAGGAACGATTAGCATTAATTGGCACATTCACTTGCATTGGTAGCATGAAAACCATAATTCAAGAAGGATGTTGAGAAGCTGAACGTGTCCAGAGAAGGGCGACCAAAATGGTGAAAGGTCTGGAAACCATGGAACCCTATGAGAAGGGACTTAGGGAGCTGGGTATGTTTTTCCTGGAGAAGAGAAGGTTAAGAGGAGATATAATAACCATGTTTACCTATTTGAAGGGATGCCATATTGAGGATCATGGAATCCTAGCGTTGGAAGAGACTCCAAGGGCCATCTAATCCAACCCCCTTCTGCCATGCAGGAATACTCGATCAAAGTGCCCATGACAGATGGCCATCCAGTCTTTGTTTAAAAACCTCCAAAGAAGGAGACCCCACCACCCTCCGAGGCAGTGTCTTCCACTGTCAAACAGCTCTTACAGTGAGGATGTTCTTCCTAATTTTTAGGTGGAACCTCTTTTCTTCTACCTTAAATCCATTGCTCCAGGTCCTAGTCTCAAGAGCAGCAGAAAACAAGCTTGCTCCTTCCTCAGTGTTGGACTAGGACTCTGGAGACCAGGATTCAAACCCCAGCTCAGCCATGGAAGTCCATTGGGTGTCCTTGGGCAAGTCACACTCTCTCAGCCTCAGAGGATGGACATGGGGGGGGAAAAACCTGAACAAATCTTGCCAAGAAAATCCCATGATAGGATCACCTTAGAGTCGCCATAAGTCAGAAACGACTTGAAGGCACATGGCAACAACATTAGTATATTATTTTAGCATTTCATAGTATCATGTTTTATCATCCATTTTTGATGATATGTTTTGATGTTTCGCCCTTTGGTGGAAAGGGCATTATAAATAAATGTTTATTATTACTACTACGACTGCTACTATTTGGCAGGATTACCTTGTCGGCTGTCCATAGTCCTGTGGCCTGGGTGATCCATTCTCGAGAATGGATTCCAGTGTCAATCCAGATAGCCGGACGGTTCTCCCCTCCTGTGCTGAACTATAAAAGGAATAACAGATCACTTTTTATGGTAAGATGGGTGTTCACCAATACTAGGCTGATCATATTGGTAAATGGCTCTGCCATTGGCAGCGGAGGGGTGCCTTCTATGTCAGTAGGGCTTTTAATCCCTTCCAGCATTTAATCCAGATTTTGAAAGAGCTACCTAAGAGTCTGAAGCACATAGCTTCAAAAACATATCTTGCACTTCCAGCTTTATCACCAAACTGGCATAGAAAGTTCAGAGTTTATTTGGGAGCTAATTATTTCCACCTGGGTTAGCTCCAGAATGCATTGGATTGGAGTCACTACTCCACTGACATGGATGCTAGCAGCCAGTACTACTTTGGACAGTATTTTCCAAGGGGCTTCCTTTCAGAGACTGGGGAGTTTATCACACGTGAGGAATTTCTCTTAATTTCAAATGAAAAGAAGGTGGGTCCAGAACGCATTTATGTGAATTCGCTAGTTCAGTGAATTTATGTGAATGCAAATTGCATTCGAACTGACTTCCCATTGCCCGAAAATAGCTTGCCATTGCCTGAAATTGTGTGTGATCACCTCTCACGCAATAACATGAAATCCCATGATTGCATTCGGACTGACTTCCCATTGCCCAAAATTGTGTGTGGTAGTCTATCATGCAATAACGTTAAACCCCATGATTGCGTTCGGATTGCCATTGGATTATACTTCTAATTTCCCTTTTCTGATAACATCCTGTTACAATATTCTCTTCCTGGAATCAGGGTTGACATGGAACTAAAGCAAAGGGGGATGCCTTGTTGAACCTTGGCTGCTGCCACATTGCATTGGATACCGCTTTAATGGCCAGGGCTCAGTGCTGTGGAATTCTGGATTGGTAGTTTTGTGAGATATTTAGCCTTCTCTGTCAGAGAGCTCTGGTGCCGCAACAAACTACAAATCCAGGATTCCATAGACTGAAGCATTTTTGCAGATGCTTCTGGTGGTTGGGCCAGGTTGCATAAGGCAGGAAGAAGAGCAGAAAACACATCTTTTCATGTGCAAAGCCCTTTGCAGTTGACTTGCAAGATTTCATGGGCGAAGGCAGAGCAATATTGAAAAGAAGCCAACAGTAATACCCAACACTCTCAAGTAATCCAAGTGCTTAGCAGATACTCTCTTTATGCAGTTCCTCCAACAACTTTGCAGTGTAGGACATATTGCAAATATAGTGACTTTGTCTACAATCCTTCTCACCTTCAGAACATAGATGGGCCGTCCTTCATAGCTCTTTCCAATTTGGATTTTGCTCACCAGATCTGGATTTTCAGCTACAAAATCATCCATCCAGCTGTAGATCTGGAAATAAAGGCACTTCAGCTTGCCAGTAATCGTGTAGATTTTCTTTGCATTTGGGCTTCTAGAGGAATGGTCAAGTCAGTCTATTCCAGCAAAAAATAACAGCCTGGAGGCATCTTTAAAACTCATTTTTATATTGCAATATTGTGATGCCCGGAACTGGACACAAGACTCCAGGTGAGGTCTAGTCAAAGCAGAATGCGGAACAGGCATAGCAAAGCTTGGGAAAGTTCCTTTTTTGGACTCTAACACCCAGAATCCCCAAGTGGCCATGCAGGCAGGGGTGTTCTGGGGATTACAATCCAAAAAATGGAATTTTAAGAGGAAAATAAGCTAGCAGAAATGAGGTACCTCCTCTATGGTATGGTAGGAAGAGAAGCTGAATTTCCCAGTACTTCTTTCAGACTTCCTGGAAAGCAACATGGTCTCCTTTTCCCTGTCCAGTAGATCCTGTCAATAATAAATAATAATAATAATAATAATAATAATAATAATACAGTAATTCATTTCAAACATACTCAGAGAACTACCCCAACATGGTCTCCTCCGATTGCATGTGATTACAAGTTCCATCATCCTCAGGCAGCACCGCTTCATGAAAGCTATAACCTCAATGAAATGTATGATGATGTTGTCACTTTTGTTACAGGATGACTAACTGCAGTTTTCAAATCCAAAATATTCCAAAATTGTCCACATGGGTGGCTGAGACAGTGACACCTTTGCTTTCTATTTATATGCTATTTATATTAATTTATTTCATTTGTTTGCCACTTTTCTCCCAGGAGGGACCCAAGGTGGCTTTATGATGGTTCAACAGACACAAACTTTGTTTCATGCACAAAATTATTAAAAATATTGTTCATAAAATTACCTTTAGGTTATGTGTATAAGGTGCCTATGAAAGATACATTAATTTTATGCTTCCAGTGCCTATTGGCTCTGCTTCTCTCTTTGTGCCTTGGAGGAGGGGAAAAGGCACAGGCAACTATTCCTATTGGATGAAATTTAGGGAGATCTTCCTGTTTTTGACCGATGTCCCACCTTGGGCTCAAGCCACATCCCCTGAGATCGGTGATCGTAATAGGGCCTCACCTGGAGGTCTTCAATCATGATGGTGTAAGGAATGCCCTTCGACTCCAGAAGGACCTTGACAGCTTGGAGGCTCTGGAAGGGGACTCTCAGATCCACTGGAAGGTTGGGCTTCGATGGGCCTCTCCAGAAATCAATCTTATTGGTAAAAGAAAAATATATATTACAGCTAGCGTGATCTAGATTTAGTTAAAGTTTCTAGGTTCTAGTTTATTTACAGGTTGACTTTTTCTGGAGACATGCAATGTCCTCCTATAATTTAGGATCTAAATGTTTCAACAAACTATCAGAACTATCAGTTATCATCACTTCCCAAATTTCTTTGAAAAGCTCAGTTGAGAAAGGACTTTTCTTAAAATTCTGATGATCTCAGCACAGTGGATCAGTCAAAGACATCTTTCAATGATCACCTGGAGAAGACATCTTTCGAGTTCATCAAAACATGGTCATAAATATGAACTTTGAATCCTTGACAATTAAGCAACATGTTCGGCAGCTTCAGCTTCCAAGCCGAAAACTACAAAACAGTGTAAAGGTCCTCTTCCTTCTTTTACCTGCAGGTCATCCTGTTCCTCCAGCTCCCTTAGTAAGACGAGTTGCTCCTCACTGTTTGTCTTGATACGGAGAACCTGATCTCTGGAGAAAGGGAAAGAGAATCATAACATTGTAAGGGACCACAATGGAACATCTTGTTCTACCCAATACAAGTTGAGTCTCCCCTATCTGGAATTCTGAAATCCAAAATACTCCAAAGATATCAATATTTCATCTTGCCATGTGGACAATTCT
This sequence comes from Sceloporus undulatus, assembly GCF_019175285.1. NCBI lineage: Eukaryota > Metazoa > Chordata > Lepidosauria > Squamata > Phrynosomatidae > Sceloporus > Sceloporus undulatus. The sequence continues at coordinate 4,118,209 of NC_056526.1, read as the reverse complement.
GGATTTTGGAATATTTTGGATTTCAGAATTCCAGATTACAGAGTTGTTGTTGTTGTTGTTGTGTGCTTTCAAGTCATTTCTGACTTATGGTGATGCTATCATGGGGTTTTCTTGGCAAGTTTCTTCAGAGGGAGTTTGCCATTGCCATCCTTTGAGGCTGAAAGAGTATAACTTGACCAAGGTCACCCAGGGGATTCCCATGGCCAAGCTGGGATTCGAACCCCGCTCTCCAGAGTCATCATAGTCCAATGCTCAGACTCAACCTGTATTGCTCTCTTGAGGACTATAAAGCTAAACTTAACTTTTCACCTTTGCTCACCTTTCCTCAGGTTGTACTCACCCAACAAAGACCTTGTGGCTAAAAGCAGCTGTAATGAGAAGACCAAGAAACAGAAACCTCTCCATGATGAGCCAGAAAAGATTAAAGCATCCACCTGTGATTCCTTTGTGATTATATACCGGTGTGTATATATATATATATATACACACACACACACACACACGCGCGCGCGCACTGATGCAGGTTCAATTTGGGCATTTCTCAAGGACATTCCCATCTGGGGACATTATTCATGCCCATGCCAATAACAGGATCAGAGATAACTCTGGGTTAATGAAAAACCAGTATCCCTGAATCCAAAATATTGTTTAGGAGAGCAACGTTGAGGGACATGCTCAAGTCCCATTCAATACAGTGGTGTAGTAACCTATATAATATGGCAAAAACAAGGCTTGCTTTTGGGAATTTATATTTTATTAAAAATATTTTCATGCCATGGATGGTTGAATCTATGGAGAAAGAATCTGTGGATATGGAGGGCTGACTGTACTATGGTAAACAGAGCATAGTAACCTTATCGCAAAGCAAAATGTAATTCTTGTAAGGACAGTACAGAGTAGTGATTTGAGCAAGCGTGGAGAAAGTGTGGTCTACAAGCCACATGCTGTTTTTGAGGCCTGCAACATCCTGCATTACCCCTCAAAGTTGAGTTCTTTATACATGCCAACATTTCATAGATAAAAACTGGGACACATTTGGCCAACTGAATGTGGTCAAGTTATAAAATGTTATCAAGGAGGATGAATACATAAGCATACCCTCTGACTCTCCCAATTGGCAGGGACAGTCCAGATTAATTCTCTCTCGCCCCACATTTTCAGCACCTTTGAAGCACCTTACCGAGTTTCTCTCCTCCCACTTTCCCCCTTTATCCTCAACATACTTCAGTTGCTGCAAACTGAGCTCAAAATGCAAAAGTCATTTGTACTCCATTAACTCAGCTGGGTGGAAAGGAGGAGGAGGAGGAGATAGATTCTTCCCCTCCCCAGGAAGCTCAAACAAAAACAAACTGTGGCATCATTTCCTAGTTTGTATGTTCTTCCTCATCAATACATTGTGCCATCTTAACCACACTGTGGTATTGCTTGGCCACATGCATTCCAGTTCTCCTCTGTAAAATGTTGGAGGGTAGCCAGTGTGGTGTAGTGGTTTGAATGCTGGACTAAAACTCTAGAGGCCAGGGTTTGGTTCCCTGTTTGGCCATGAAACCCACTGGATGACCTTGGGCAAGTCACACACTCTCAGCCTCAGGGAATGGCAATCCTCCTCTGGAAGAAACGGGCCAAGGAAACCCCATAATAGGGTCTCCCTAGGATCCCCAAAAGTCAGAAACAACATGAAGGCATACCACTATCACCACAACGGTGCAAACCAGAAGAGGTTTGAGCTCATGGGAAGCATAGTCCAGAAACACCTGGTGTCATATTGTCCATGCTTATTTTGTGTCTTCCACAGGTGGGATATTTTTCTTTCTGGTAGTGAGAAAATCAGCAGCTGTTGGAACCCAGGAAGGAAGGTCATGGAGATAAGCTGTTATGAGGTCTGCGAGGAGGAAATTTTAATGTTCAAGCCTCAGATGACTTCAAACCAGTGGCATCCCTTTCGGAGTGTGGAGAGTGACACCGCTGCCCCTCAAACATTTGCCTTTTGGCAGAAGCAGGCTCTGAAATTCACCTCTGTCTCATTGAAATGCTGAAGAGATGGGGTGAGTGGGGTGAAGCTTTGTGGGAGGAGAAAGGAGAGGCCACAGATATTTTTTTTTTAAACCATATTTCAAAAAAGAAATGTTAATTTTTTTAAAAAAAATTAAAAATTAAAAAATTTTGTTTTAAAAAGTTCATTAAAACCACCAGAGTTTGTGAATTTTTCATTTTTAGTCCATCATTGACCTTCATTTTACAATAATGGAAGAACCTATTAATACAATTCCAGGATAATGACAGGATCAGCATGACATGTATGAATGCCTTTCATGTGATCACGGTCACAAATGGGATAAGGACGGAAGAGTGATCCGCTTCACTCCCATCCCCATCTGATACTCTCTTGAGTCTTGCCCCACTCATACCATCCCTTCATCATTTTGAAGGGACACAGGCAATCTCCTCAGCCCATTTCTGCGAAAAAGCAGATATTTGGGGAGCACTGGATTCACACAAATATACCTGAAGGAAGAGGTTCCTCCCTCTTTTAACTGTCATCTTGGCCTCAGAGGGAGTGATCAGGCAGACCCAGCTCCATCAGGGACAGCCTGAAGGACGAGACTTCTCCCTCCTTTAACTGTCACCTTGTATTTTGTATTGTATTGTATTGTAATTTTTACTGTACACCGCTATGATCATTGTGCAACAGCAGTCTATAAATAAAATGTATTATTATTATTATTATTATTATTACCCCATGGTTGCAGCTAAGGCTGATTTTTGTCTTTAAAGTCCTACATGGTTTCAGTCCAGGTTACCTATATCAACAGACCGGCCCTAAGGGATGGAGGGACGTTGCCCCTTTCCTAGCCAGATTGGGGTCATGGCAGCCTCATGCTGCAGCCCCGATCTGGCCTTTTGAGGGCACAAAAAAGAGCCGCAAAAAGTGGCTCCTTTTTGTGCCCTCGGAAGGGCAGCATAGCTATATGGCACCCCTTTCATGCTGCGTAATCTGGACACCATGCGCCGTGTGGAGTGGCATGAGGTGCAATGCCATCCTGGGGGGGTGGAGTCGGGCATGTGTTGTGAGGACGCTATGCCCCAACGCTGCCCCCATGCTGGCCTGTCAGGCTGGTCTGTAATGGCCCTAAGTTGGCAACTGTCAGCCAGAAGACTTTTTCTGCCCCTAAACTGTGGAATGACCTGCCAGGAGCGATTCAACAGATAAATATACTGTCTGAGTTTAAAACAGCATTAAAGACCAGCCTCTTCCAGCAGACCTATCCAGATGATTTTTAAATGGTTAATTTTAAATGATGAATTTTAAATGTGGATTGTTTTAATATGCACTTGTCTTTGAAATATATATTTTAACCTGTATTTGCTCTTTTAAATTGAAGTTGTATGTTTTAACTGATCTTGTATGTTGTATATCAATCTGTTGCTGTTCCCCACCTCGATCCATGGAGAGAGGTATGTGAGAAATCATCATCATCACCATCATCATCCTCAACATCCTGTGACATTCTGGGATCTGCAGTTTGGTGAGGCCCTAGAGCTCTCTGTCTGAGAATCCCTGAACTGCAGAGCTCAGGAGACTATTGGATGCTGTCATGGCAGTTAAAAGTGTAATCACAGCATCATAACTGTGTGATGTGGAAGGGCCTTTAACCAGTGCTCCAGGACAACTTGAGAGAGAAAGAAACAGAATGAATTAAAACCTTTTATTTCAGGAAATGAAGAACATCCTCATAGAAATAGCTTTCCCAGATTAAAAACAACCCTGCCAACACGATCGATGGGACCTAAACATCCAAGACCTCCAAAATGAAGGCCTGTTTCCAAGCAAAGAGCTATTCGCCCAAGGCCACCAGTTCTTTCTGTATCTTTGGTCTGCAGAAATCCTAAGGATGGGAGAGGGTCTCCTTCACCTCCAAACCTTGTAGCTGTTCCACGACAGATGTGCTCAGAGCATCAACTTCCTGCCTTTCTACCATTCCAAGGAACCTGTGGATAGTGTCAACTCGATCCATTTCAGCGTTTTCCTGGAACATCCTCGCCAGCCTCACCAGTTGCTTCTTCAACTGGTCCCTGTCCTTCAAGCGGCCACCTGGGATACTGAGACCTGCTATGAACATCTCCATGGCTTTGTACTTCTGTTCCTTCTTGTAGAGAAGGAAGTTTCCCCAGGACAGAAAGATGGCTATCTGGAATGGTTTGCTGATTGTAGGGAGCTCGTCCATCAAGCGCAGATAAATCTCTTCCTCATATGCGGGAACCGTCTCTCCGTAGATTTTTGCTAATTCCAAGATGGGAAACACAAAGAGGAGATTGGCTTGGGCAGCCTGTTGGAAGTTCTCTTTAGCAGCCTCCAGCATTGCTGGCCTTTGTTCAGGTGATGCTTCCGGCAGCATATTATACTTATAATACATGCCAAGTTCATAATACAAGAAATGGAAATCGGGCTCGATGCTTATGGCCTTCTGCAAAATGGAAATGGCTTGGGATACCCGTTGCGGCTTTGTGCGCATGCACAGCAAGGAAGCCTCTCTTAGAACAATGGTGCAGAGGCAGTTCTGGACCACATCTCCCAGGTGACCGTTGGCTTTCTCCTCGTCTTGATCCAGAAGCAGGTTAGCCAGGTATACTTTGGCCTCGTAGTTCTCAGGTTGGGTCAGGAGGACCTCTTCCAGCAAGGTTTTGGCCTGATCCTGATAGTCAGTGGTTTGAAAGGATTCCCGTAAGGTATACAGACAACTGGCTAGACCGCCCTTGAATTCTATGTTGGATGGGTCATCCCTCAAAGCCATTTGGAAGCACCTCATGGCATCCACTTTGGCCTGAGAGCCCCCGATCAGGAGGGACCACCCTTTTTGGCCCATAATTTCAGGAGTCATGACCGAGTATAGCAGAGGACTCTTCAGGGATTGGCAGACTCTCCGGATTTCCGCCAGGTAAAACTCCACCTTGGGAAAATTGGCTAAGTAGTAATAAATCCAAGCATAATTGCCATAAGTCACCAGGCTGTAGAGGTCAAAGTTAGTCGGATGGTCCACCTTCAGGACTAACTCTGCTTGTAACAGACTGCTTAAAGCTTCAGCGTAACGCCTCTGCGCAGAGTATAGAAAAGCTTTCATGGCAAGGTAGATGCTACCATTTCCATAGGATGTGTATTTTGCTTTCTGAGTCAAATATATCAGGAAAAAGTCCAGGTCCAGAAGAGTGTCAAATGTAATGCCCCAAGTGAAATGGCATTGCAGGGTTTGAAGGGTCGCCATCAATATTCTTGCATAGCAAAGAGAAGAAAAACAGAAAGGAAAAGTCAAAGGTAGGTAATAGTTTAATACCATTTTAATTGTCAGTTTTGGGAGAAAAGCAGGATGATGATGATGATGCTATTTTAAGGTTCACTTTTTAAATGTTTTTAATTGTACAGGTTGAGTCTCTTTTATCCACAAATACTTGAGACCAGAAGTATTTTAGAATTTTTCAGATTATGGCGTATTTGTATTTCCATAATATCTAGGAGATGGGACTCAAGTCTCAATACGAAATTCATCTTTATGTTTCGTATGCACCTTACATCCATAGCCTGAAGGTAATTTTATAGACAATATTTTTCATAATTTTGTGCATGAAACAGAGTTCATGTACACTGAAACATCCAAAAGCAAAGGTGTCACTATCTGAGCCACCCATGAAGAAGGATTTGGATTTTGGAGCATTTCAGATTTTGGAATTCCAGGTAAGACAGACTCAACCTGGATTGTTCTTTTAAACTGTAAGACATTTGGAGTCCCAATTTTGTAAGAAAACTGGGATACAAGTAATAACCATCACTACCATGTGGTATAATAATAATCATCAAAATGTTTGTCTTCTGTCCAATACCATAATAATTTGTGTACATTGAAACATCAGAACAGTTCAGTTCCCCCATTCTTCCCTTTACTGATCCTTACTTTGACATCCTTTGAGCTTGCAAGGAAATTAAGTCCAAAACTCCCAGGATTGACCCCAGCCGTTCGCACTAAAGGACCTGCAACAGAAGACTAAGCAAGGGATCTTTGCAGGCACCTCTGACATACCTCCCAGGCAGCCAGCATGATCCTTGCATTGAAAAAGGCCTCATTTAAAGGAGTCTAAAAGGTATCAAGGTATCTCACCTGGCTTGCACAGGTGCTGGTAGCCAAAGGCCAAGTAAGAGCTCATATAAACCACAGGTGGGAATTCTCTGGGCCTTCAGATGTTGCGAGACTACGAGTCCCAGCATCCCTCCCCACTGGCTATTTTGGTGAGAGATGCTGGGACTTGCAGTCCAACAACATCTGAAACTTTGTAAGATCCCATCGACTGGAAGGGCAAATGGAACATTGCACAGTGTTCCCAGACTGGTTCTCCAGATGTTTTGGACTTCAGCTCCTAGAATTCCTGACTGTTGGCTAGGCTCCCTGGGGTCTCTGGAAATTGAAATCCCAAACACCTCAAGGACCAAAATTTAGGAAACTCTGGGTTAGAGAGTTGGCCTGGGACTTTGCAAACCCCGGTTCAAATCCCAAAGACACAGGCTGCCCTTGAAAATTGTCTAGAACCTGCAACGAGTGCAAAATGCAGCAGCCAGCCTGATGCAGAATGACCAGAGGCCCTCCTTTTTGCCCTACATTTCAACCTTCTGTCACAGACAAATTTTAAAAATACTCCATTTTGAGCATGACTAAGAAGTCCATTAAGTAGCAGTGTTTGCTGTTCCTCTTTGAGAAAGTTGTCTGCTTGGCAGCCTGTACTTGCTGAAAATAGCAGGATAGGATGGGTCCTTCTAAAGCTCTTTTTTTCCTAGGAGCAGCAGTAGGCGAGATTCGCACCCGGAGTTCAGAGTGCATTTGTTTCTCAGAGGGGAAAAAGGACAGCAAATGTTTCAGGACACAGTACAAACGTTGAAAGGGTTTTCCCCCTTAATTTCAGCACAATTGACAAATGAAATGAATCATTTAAATGTAGATTCAGTCAAGGGTTTGTTGCTAGTAAAGTACAATTTTCAGTGTTTGTTTTGCTCTGTAAGTATATTGCAAGCCAACAAGGCAATTTTAACAAAGTTCATCAGAAAAAGATGGTTGAGTACATAATAAAATATAGTAGATGTAATATGGGAAAGCTGGTGTGGTGTAGCAGTTTGAGGGTGGACTGCGACTCTGGAGACCAGGGTTCAATTTCCAGCTCGGCCATGAAACCCACTGGGATACCTTGGGCTAGTCACACTCTCTCAGCCTCAAGGGAAAGCAAGAGCAAACCTCCTCTGAACAAATCTTGCCAAGAAAACCCCATGATAGCTTCACCTTAGGGTTGCCGTAAGTCAGAAACAACTTGTAAGTTGGACGACGACAACAACAAAGATGCAATATAGTGGTAAATAAACATATGTAGAATTTATATTTATATTAGCATTTTAATCTTTTAGTGTGTCCTACATTTTTCTTCAATGTCCTACATGTTGTGGTTCCTCGTCCTCCTTTGTGGTTAGAACATCTGGTGCCAGGTGTGCATTTTAGACACTGGTCTTACAAAAGGTTCACCGGCTTCCAATTTTCCAACTCAATTCAAGGTGCTGGTTTTGACCCACAAAGCCCTAAGCAGCTTGAGGCCAGGATGTTTGAAAGACTGCCTCCTCCTACTTGAAATCTGATATCTTTATTCCTCTGTTGCATATCCCATCATCTTGTGAAGGCAACACATGCAACATGGCCTTCTCTATAGTAGTGCCTTGTTGACTCAAATTCCCTGCCCAAGGAAGTTAGGCAGTCCATGTCCCTTGTAAGCTTCTGGCAAGCAACCAAAACAGTGCTGCTCCACATGGCATTATGTGTCTGAAATGTCTGTGTTTTCCTAAAATCCTAGAATTGGAAGAGACCTCCAAGGGCCATCCAGTCGAACCCTATTCTGTCATGCAGGAAGACACACTCAAAGCACTCCCTGTGGCAGGTGGCTATCCAGCCTCACTGTAAAACCCTCAACATCCTTTGTGAATTGTGGTGCCCAGAACTGGAGACAAGATTATTCCAGGTGGGGCCTGACCAGAGCAGAATAGAGTGTCACTAATACTTCCCTTGATCTAGACACTACACTTCTATTGATGCAGCCTAGAATCGCATTGGCTTTTTTAGATGCTGCATCACACCATTGACTCATGTTCAACTTGTGGTCTACTTGGACTCTCAGATCCTTTTCACATGTACTTTGACTCTTTTAAAATTGTATTTCAGACTTGTTTTAAAAGTTTTTTTTAATTTAAAGAGTATTTTAATGTTTTTGTTTTTATCCCTGTTGTAATTGTTTCTATTTGTTAATTGCTTTGGGGAGTCCTTGTGAGGTGGGAGTTGATACAGAAGTATTTTCAATTAATAAACCAAAATACACAACTACAGCACTCCCAGAGCCAGCATGGTGTACTAGTTTCAGCACTGGACTATGACTCTGGAGACCAGGGTTTGAATCCCAGCTTGGCCATGGGAACACCTTGAGCAGGTCACATTCTCTCAGCCTCAGGGGAAGGCAATGGCAAACCCCCTTTGAACAAGTCTTGCCAAGTAAACCCCATTAAAGGTTCACCTTAGGGTCCTCATAAGTCAGAAACTACGCGAAGGCACGCAACAACAGCACTCCCAAAAGGTGCCCCTCAACCCCTGTTTAAAGCCCTCCAAAGAAAGGGAGTCCACCATCCTGCAAGGCAGTCTAAATCACCATTGTTATTGTGAGCCTTTAAATCACTGTCGACTTATGGCAACCCTAAGGCAAACCTATTAAGGGGTTTTCTGAGGTTGAGAGTATATGACTCACCTAAGGTGAGTATGCAACTTCACTCAAGTATGTGACTCACCCAGTGGGTTTCCATGGCCGAGCAGGGATTCGAACTCTGGTCTCTAGGGTCCTAATTCAATGCTCAAACCACTACACCACGCTGGCTCCAGACCAAAAGCAGAAAAAATGGCCCAACCCCAGTTAATTTGGTGCAAACTACTTTTGTACTTTGAATTCAATTTGCAGCAACTGAAATAATCTGGCTGAGAAAGTAGAAGGAAGAGGAGAGAAACTAGGACATTTTAAAAGCAGCTGAGAAAGTGTGAAGGCAGAGGATTAATTGGGATTATTCCTGCCAAATCAGGACACTTAGAGAATATGTGGTTTCAGCCACCCATTTCCTGCAACCTGAAGTAGAAAGACATATACTTAGAGATCCCCCAGAATCCCAGTGTGCAAAAAAGGAACTTGGAATAATTTGCTTTTTAAAAATAATAATAATGAAAATACACATAATTAAAAAGAACACCTGCTTCTATTCCTGTTATTTAAAAAGTTTTATTTCACATTTTTAATGCAAGAAACAAAAAGCCGTGTCCAAAAAGCCATGGGTAAGCTGTGCCGGCATTGTTCCTGAGGTTTTCGTCTATATCAAAAAACAATTTATCCCAAAGATGGGAAGAAATCCCACCATGGGACAAAGGTTTCAATGGGTTAGGACCAGGATGGGAAGTATGGCCCTCCAGTATTACAACTCCCATCACCCACTGAAGATATCAGCCAGGGATCATGGGAATTTTAGTACAACATTGTCAAGGGGTCACACATTGTTTGTTCTTGAGTCAGATGCTTAGGAGCAGAATCGAGTTACGAAAGCATCCAAGTCACAAGGGGTGCATCTACCTGTAGAAATAATGCGGGTTGATGCCATTTTAAGTGCTGTAGCTCCATCCTATGGAATCCTGAAATTGGCAGTTTCACAAAGTGTGCAAGTGCCTTGTCAAACTACAAATCTCAGGATTCTGTTGGATGGCGCCACAACGGTCAAAGTGGTGTCAAGCTGCATTATTCCTACAGTACAGATGCACCCAAGGCTTCCACAAGAGAGACTCACAGATGGAACAACACCTCCAAGGATTGAGAGACAGAAAAGAATCATCAGACACTTTTACTAGGGGAGCAACTTGACATAAAACAGGCTTCTGCTGGTTAAAAACAAGACATTAAAAGGATCCCTAAGTTTGCCCGCTAAAAATGAAGGCACATTCACAAAGTAAAAACGCTTGCAAACCCACCGTCCTTCCTTTTCTTATTTTTGCCATCAGATATCTCAGCCCCTTCACACTACACAATTACAGCGCTATAATTCCACCTCAACTACCATGGCAACGTCTGATGCTATTCTGGGATCTGTAGCTTAGCAAAAGGGCTCTCAGAATTGCCAACCAGAGTGTTCTAGCGCTTCTTCGCCAAACCACAAGCCCCAACAGCAGACAACCATGGCAGTTAAAAGTGGAACCAAAGTGCTGCAACTGTGCTGTGTGGACGTCCCACTACAAGTTGAGCACCACTATGGACCACTGGCCTCCTGAGCATTGGACTCTGGGTGTTCTTCTGCTTCAAGCAGGGCATAGATGGCACTAGCTCGCTCCTTTTCAGAGACCATCTCAAACATATCTGCCAGCTTCCTCAGCCGCATCTTCGCCTGTTCTCTCCTTGTCCCGGGTTCAGGAAAGAGATTGAGACCGGCCATGTATGCTTCTTGGGCCTCCACCTTCTGTCCCTTCTTATGGAGAAGGAAGTCCCCCCAGCAGAGATGGATGAGATGTTGGCAGGTCTTGTTGACATGGGACAAGTCCTCTAGCAATTGGAGATAAACCTCTTCCTCATACGCAGGGTTTTTTTCCCCATAGATTTTGGCCAGTTCCAACCTGGGATAGACAAACAAGGAATCAATTTCTGCAGCCCGTTGGAAACAGACCATTGCCGACTCCAGCAGAGCTTCTCGGTCTGAGGGAGACGCTACCTCCATCTGATACCTGTAGCAGCTCCCAAGTTCATAGTGCAAGAAATAGTACTTGGGATCCAGAGTGACAGCCCTTTCCAAAACCGAAATGGCCCGGGACATCCATTTCAGCTCTGAGGAATACAAATGGGCCGCTTTTCTCAAGACGTCAGCGCTGAAGCTGTTCTGGATCACCTCCTCCAAGAGCCTCAAGGTTCTCCTCTCATCCTTCCTGACAAGCAGGTTGGCCAAGTAGACTTTCAACACGTAGTTTTGAGGTTGGTTCAGAACCACCAGTTCCAACAGTCCTTGGGCTTTTTCCATGTACATCTCTGTCCCCGTGTGTTTGTAGGAGTAGTAAAGAGAGATTGCCAGGCCTGCTAAGTATTCCTTATTAGACCGGTCTTCTCTGAGGGCCTCCTGGAAGCACCTCAAGGCCAGCTCTCCGGTACGGAAGCCCCCAACAAGGAGAGACCAGCCTTTCTGGGCTTGGTTTTCTGCCATTATCATGGAATATGGCTGAGGGCTGTCCAGGGATTGGCAGAATCCATGGATTCGGTCCAGGTAGAACTTGACCTTGTGGTAGTTGGTCAAGTAATAGTAAATCCAGGCGTAGTTCCCATACGTTGTCAGAACCTCCCTGGCATGGTTGGTCGGATGTTCCTGCCAAAGTACTATTTCGGCTTCTTCGAATGTTTGGAGAGCCTCAGAGTAACGCCTTTGGAGGAAGTGTAAGAAGCCCTTCATGGCCAGGTAGGTGGCACGGTTACAGTGAAAGGTGTGTTTCACTTGGTGGGTCACGTACGCCAGGAAAAGTTCCACGTCTATCATGGTATCTATCTGAATGTCCCAGGTGAAATGGCATTGCAGGGTCTGGAGCTTTTCCAGCAATACTCGTCTGCTGCAAGAAAGGATGGAAAGGAAAAGTCAAAATTAGACCTGGTGTAGTAGTCTGAGTTTTGGTCAATGACTCTGGAGACAAGGGTTCAATTCTCAGATAGAGCATAAAAACCCACTCTCTCAGCCTCAGATGGCAATGGCAAACCCCTTCTGAATAAATCTTGCCAAGAAAACCCCATGATAGGTTGGCCTTAGGGTCTCCATAAGTCAAAAATGACTTGAAGGCACATAACACACACACAAATCTTAGAAAACCCTTTATGACAGCCACTAAAAGAGTGATTCCCAAACTTTGGTCCTCCAGGTGTTTTTAACTTCAACTCCCAGAAAGTCCAGCCATCTTGGTGAATTGTCAGGAATTCTGGGAGCTGTCATCCAAAACTATCCCAACACTTCATCAACCCAAATTTTATACCAAGCAGAAAGTTTTATTGCCAGTGTTTTCTGATGTCCTGGAGAAAAACAAATACACACTGGATCAGTTTTGTGTGACATCTTGGCTATTTCTTCCTTTTTAAAAACCATTTGCAGAAACAAAGGGCTTAGCTTCCCAACCTTCACAAAATCTACCTTGTGGTGGACCCCTTTCTCCATTTAATTGGGAATTCTGGTTGTCATTCCCCCCCCCCCCAAGCTCCTCTCTCCTCTTCATTGGACATCTGATGCACAAAACTCTGGTTTGCACACCTGTCCTTGCAATGTTTAACAGATAAAAAGCAAGACACGTGTGGCCCAGCAACATCAGAGTGTGGACATGGTGACAAATGGGAAAGAACACACAAAAAGTTGCAGCAGTTTGCTTTGGCCTGAGCCTGCAGGGAAGGGCAAGCCTCTGCATTTTCCACTGTGTTAGTTCAAACTAACCTACTTCTCAGCAATCGCCCTGTATGCTCAAAAATGGAAAGTAGGAGAAGTACCTACATATTGAGACTGGCTTATAAAGTTAGCAGACATGACAGTGCTATATAAATTGACACCTTGGCTGAAAAATAAATCTTCCAGAAAAGCCAGAGAAGAATGGTCCCAAGTTAGAAATTATTGGAAAGAGACGTGGCCACATCTAGAAAACACTTAAAAATATTGTGGGGGGAAAGGATGAAAGGCAACAAGATACAGTAAGAACATGGAAAACATAGCAGAAAAAAAAGCAGAAGCAGGAGACATGTAATGTGGGAATCCGGAAGTACAAAGATATCCAATGGGATTAGATGAGACATAGAAAAGAAACCAAGAAATAGAGGGAAAGTATAATAAACAGAAGGGAATTGTTATCTTTTTTTCTGTGTCAAAAAGAATATCACTTCCACCTTATGTAAATGATACACAACTGTTGTTATTGTGGGTTTTTTTAAAATGAAAATAATAAAAATTAAATTACAAAAGTAATCTAATTCTGCACATTGAACTCAATTTGCTGCCATTGAAGTAAAAGATGGCAAAGGATGAAAGTAGGAAGAGGAGGAGGAGGAGGAGGAGAGAAAATGGGACACTTAAAAAGTAGCTGAAAGAATGGAATGACAGAGGATGAATCGGGACTGTCCCTGCAAAAGTGGGACAGATGGAGAGTATGTAAACCCAGCAAACAGACACACATCCTTGCTATTCCTCCTCACTTTGCCATCCTTCAGGCTTCCAGCAAAATTATCTGCAAAGCAGCTTCTCTGAATCTCCAAATCGCCAATGCTCTCAGTCAAATCTGACCCCAGTTGTCCAGCCTGGAAATGACTTGCAAGGAAGGGACTAGAAGTCCATCCAAGGCTTGTTGGTGCTTCTTACACCCCAAGGAAGAAAAAATGATTCCTACTTTGATTTGGATTTCAAATTAAAGGGAGACTGGAGGCCAGCAAATAATCACTTAAGATGGCTCACCTGATTTGCACAGGTGCTGGCAACCAGAGAAGAAGCAGGAGCTCAAATGAAGTAGGCATTAGGAAGCACCCCAGAGCAGTTTTTTCAGGGTTGTAATTATTGAACTGGAATAAGAATCCCACCACCATTTCCCAAATTGCTAGCATTGTGGTGACTTAAAAGTTCAGTTTGTTGTTCTTGTGTGCCTTCAAGTCATTTCCAATGACCCTAAGGCAAACATATCATAGGGTTTTCTTGGCAAAATTTGTTCACAGGAGGTTTGCCTTTGCCTTCTTTGGAGGCTGAGAGAGTGTGACTTGTTCAGTTTAGCATTTAGAAAAGCAGGCAGGATGACCCAGGGATGGATACCAAAATCTGTGGATGTCAAGTCCCATTATTAATATTATTATTTCATTGCAATGGCCCTTGATATCCGCTGGGGTTTGGTTCCAGGACTCCCAGTGGATATCAAAATCCATGGATGCTCAAGTGGCATTATATACAGTGGTGTAGTAAAATGGTGTTCCTTTTACAATTTGGCAAAATCAAGATTTGCTTTTTGGAACTTGTATATATTTTTAAATATTTTCAATTCATGGATGGTTGAATCAGTGGATAAGAAATCCGTGGATACTGAGGGCTGCCTGTTTAGAAAATATAAACAGTTTTAGGTGGGAGCCATTTTCAGTGTCTCATTCTTTGCAATGCTGGAAATTTGGGGACTGCAGGAAAGTGTCACTGGGAGGCAAAATTGTTACTGGGAGCAATGTCCTCATTTTGCCCCCACACCCACCCCATAGCTACACTCTTCTTTAGGAGCCAAAGGATCTCTTTGCAGATACTACTAAAAAGACAAATGTGCAAATGAAGCCTGAACTCTCTGTGGAAGCCGAGAGGACTAACTGAGTCTCTGGTTTATCACACTGGGGCTAATTTCAGCATTAAAGAGAGAATAAAGTGCATATAAAGCACCCCGCAGATAAAGCGAAAATGGTGAGTAATTGCAGGAAAGATTATCAAACGCAATTGTGCAAATAAAGGGATATCAGAAGTGCATTGTCACTGGAATCCCGAAAGTAAAAAGATGCATGTTAATGCTTCTTTGTGACCACTTTAATGGCAGGTTTTGTGTGACGTAGTGTGGAATTGTTTTGCGTAATTAAGCAATTTTCCAGGCTATTCACTGGATAAACTCCCAATCTCCTTCATGTGATAAACTTCTCTGTCATACTTTGGGCATATCATGAAAAAGTAGGACTCCCTAGAAAAGACAATAATGCTTAGAAAGGTAGACGGCAGCAGGAAAAGGGAAAGACTGTATTACAGATGGATAGACTTAATCTAGGAAGCCATGAGCCCTGAATCTGCAAGACCTGAGCTGGATAGTTCATGACGGTGTGACCTGGAAGTCCCTCATTCATGGGGTCACCATAATCATAGTCAACTTGATGGCAGTTAACAATAACAACAATAAAGTGTTGTATACTAAGCTGTGTTTTTTAACATTTCTTCAAGTGCTGCAACATCTCCTCTTGTGAGGGAAAAGAAGCCTTCCCTTCAGGGTGACCAGATGTCCTCCTTTTCCAGGACATGACTTGCATTTCAGCCTTCTGGGGATTTGGGGGGCTGTAGTTGGCCTTTGCTACCAGGCAAATGGGTTTAGGAATTCTTGTTAGCATCCTGGCTAAATGTTAACAACTGTCTAGAGGTATGGAAGAGTTAACTCTCCCATTAATGACTGCTTGCATTCCCTTTACACTTTGAAGCTGGAGAAAGAAAGGAAGCCTGAGAACAGACTTTGGGAGTGAATTTTTCTCTGTTGAAAACTGGGTGGTTATTCAGACAGATGTTTTTGTTAGACCGACTATGAAAATAATAAGCGGTGTCTTATTCAAAGAGCTAGGACCTGTACCGAACAGACCTGATTCGTATTTGATTATTTGATTCATTTTTTATTAGGTGATACTATACCATACATTTTTGAAAACGTAGCTTGCTTTTCCTTTAAAGCATCAATTTTAAGGAGAAAATTCTGTAAAGATGACGAATAGCTTTCGGGATAAAACTGAGCCTATGAAAACTTTTGGACGATTTTAGCTTTGTGAACTAATGCAATGTATCTGTAATGTATCTGATCATTGTGTTTGTCTAGTCTGATTTGGGCCTATAAGAATAATGTCTTTGGATGATTTTAGCTTTGTGATGCAACATAGCATTTTCCTAATGTATTTGATTTTTGTGTTTTACTTGGTTTCTTTTTTTGTAATGGCTTATGCTACACAAATTTAAGTTTACTTACTTACTGTATGAATAATCTCACTCGCATATTCCAATTTTGTTATCCACACTATTTTTTTTAATATTTTTTAATTTTAACTTATGCGCTTGTTTGTGAGTCCAATTGCTTATATGTGTCAGCACTTGAATAAAGATGGGGTCGATGGTGTGGATGCATTTGAAGCACATGCAAGGCATGCAGAATTTTATCCTGGATCTATTCGCATCAATTATTCACACAACCAGCAAAAGGATCTTTAAAGAAAATTTGAAAAAATATCTCCCAGAATCAATAATCCCAGGGTTTGTAGGTTTTGAGGCAGCCAGCCAATTTACTCCATTCAGCCAGGACTAGATTGACAACTATTCCCCAGAGGACTTTTTTTCAGCCGCCCCAAAACTGTGGAATGACCTGCCAGAGGAGATTTGACAGCTGAATACACTTTCCAGATTCAAAACAGTATTAAAGACCAGTCTCTTCAGCAGATGATTTTTAAACTGTGAATTTTAAATGGGGATTGTTTTAATGTGTGTATGTCTTATGTGAAGTCAAAGGCTTTCATGGCTGGCATCCATAGTTTTTTGTGGGTTTTTTGGGCTATGTGACTATGTTCTAGAAGAGTTTATTTCTGACGTTTCGCCAGCATCTGTGGCAGGCATCATCTCTGATGGCAAAACGTTAGGAATAAACTCTTCTAGAACATGGCCACATAGCCTGAAAAACCCACACACAACTGTGTATATCTTGTCCAGAAATGCAAAGGGTACTTGTTGTAGCACCCTTGAGACTTACTGTGCAAAAGAAGGTGAAGTATATGCTTTTTGTAGACTTGAATCCAAAACACACTACAGAAATAATCCAGTTTGAGACTGCTTTAACTGCCCTGGCTCAGTGCTAGGGAATTCTGGGAACTGTATTGTGAGACATGGGCACATTACATACGTGCACAAAGTACGCGTGGAGAGCGTATTAGGATTATGTTATGTTCCAAATCCACGGGGCCGCCACTGAAAAGGCTGTCTGGGATATGGAGACATATTTGGAAGATATGTAGAAAATGGTGGCGCCCTATACACATGGGCGCCGCCATGACTACGTCACGACTGCGCCGCCTCCAAACGGGGCGGTGCGGAAGTGACGTAGTAGGGCTGCACGAGGGCACCTGGGGCGCCCTTTCTGCAGCCCCAGAAGGAGCTCCATTTTGGAGCTCCTTCCATGATTTGCGTCGCTGGCGCAGCCTCTACATGGCTGTGCCAGCGACGCAAATGAGAAAGGGGCCAAGCGGCCCCTTTCTCCGCGTCCTCGCCACCGTCGGGTGTTCTTGGGGCATGAAGCCCCAAGGATACCCCTTTCCAGGCTGTGGGGAAGTGGCCTTTTGCCGCTTCCCCGCGGCCTGGAAAGTGGCGGATCGGGGCCTCAGAGGCTGCCGCTGTGCCAGATGAGGCCCTGATCCAGCGAGGAAAGGGCCAGTTACAGGCCGCCCCAAACAGGCGGTTTGTAACGTTCCATTTAGCCTTCTCTGTCAAAGACCTCTGGTGCTACAATAAACTACAATTCCCAGGATTCCCTAGCACTGAGGCAGGGCATTTAAAGCAGTCTTAAACTGGATTATTTGGACCCTGGTCCTATGCAAACTTATCCTATAGCTTCTTTTGCATAGATGGCCTCAAAGATGTGACAAGGGCTCATTTGAAAAGGGCTCTTGTCACACCTTTGAGACCAACCATGCAAAAGAAGTTGTAGCATAAGCTTTTGTGACTTGGAACGAAGCTGACAAAATCTATGAAAGCTTATGCTACAACTTCTTTTGCACAGCGAGTCTCAAGGATGCTACAACAAGATCCCTTTCCACACTGATACTTTGCATATTGGTGTTCCAGATGGCTATGTCTGTTTTTTTATCAGTACTGTTGTTTGTCAAGGTTTTTAAATTTTTGTAAAACAAGATGTTCGTTGAATTGTTTTTATTTATTAGTTAGCTGCTTTGGGTCCCATACCAGGAGAAAAGTGAGGTTATAAATGAAGTAAATAGAATCATAGGCCCATTCCGGACGGGCATATAGTACGCACAGAGTGCGTGCTAGGGTTAGAAAGGGGCGTCACTTCCTGATGCCCCTAACCCTAGCACACGCTCCACGCGCACAAAATGGTGGCGCCCTATACAGACGGGGGCGCCATTTTGATGTAGCGGACACTTAGTGTCTGCACATAGCGTCACGAAAATGATGTGGCGAGTGCGCTATTGGTGCCTCGTTGCGTCATTTCTGCAGCACAAGAAGAAGCGCCATTTTGGAGCTTCTTTTTAGCTGCACCGGGAAGCCTCGCGGTTTGGCCGCTGGGGCTTCTCGGTGCAGCTAATGACGGCGCAGGCAGAGCGCCGCTTTTCGGCGCTCTGTAACGCGCCAGAGTTGGAAGAGACCACAAGGGCCATCCAGTCCAACCCTCCTTCTGCCATGCAGGAATCGTTTTAATGGTTGTGGTGGGGAGAACACATGCTGACATTCTAGATCCAGGATTCTGCCAAGATATAATAATAATAAATAATAATAATCATAAAATTTTTATTTGTATACTGCTTTTCCTTCTGATCAAAGCGGTTCACAGTACCATGCAGTGCAATACAAAGCAGTACAATAATCAAACAATACAATATAACATCAATTACATCAACAATATTACACAGTTCAATAAAAGTCTCATATCAAATAGGAATCTATTTAAAAGCAATCGGTTGAGGTTAGATATCTGGTACTTAATTAGGGTATTCTATCCCTAAAAAGAATCAGAGGGGTATGCTATTTGAAAAAGATGTGTTTTCAAAGCTTTCTTGAAGGCTTCCAGGGTGAAACACAGCCGGACCTTTTCAGGGAGAGCATTCCAATCAGCTGGAGCTGTCGCCGTGTAGTTTTACCCTGGGGTATTCAAGAACATATGTCCCAGATGTTCTGAGGGTGCGGGGGGATTATGTAGGGAGAGGCGCTCCCTTAAGTAACTCGGGCCCAAGCCATGTAGGGCTTTAAAGGTAACGAACAGCACTTTGTATTGCACCCGGAAGCTAATAGGCAGCCAGTGGAGAGATTTTAATAGCGGTGTTATATGGTCTGATCTTCAGGTGCCCGTGACCAATCTGGCTGCGGCGTTCTGGACTAACTGAAGCTAGACAGTAGACTTGGCAGGACATTTCTAGGTGAATGCTCAGTTTGCCTTCTGGTGTTAAGTGTACCATCCATTGCACCTTTCTGCAGGCAGACTGGGACTCGAAGAAGCTGAAGATCCTGGGAAGGATCTGATCCACCTCTCCGAAGGCAACTGGGAATGTGGTCAGCATGCCACAATACAGAGCAGGATAGAAATATTATAAAAAATTAATTAATAAAACATTATAAAATTCTTGTCAGTGTGTAATTTCTGGAAGAGCAGCTTCAGCTTCCGGCATGTGGTTAGTGGCACATGCAAGAATAACCCAGCTTTACACCTGTGTACAATCAGCCCTTCATAGCCAGGGATTCAAGCCTCCTTGCCTTTGAAATATTTTAAACTCTGTAACTTCCAAAAAGCAATTTTGCCATTTTATATAAAGGACACAATTTTAGTAATCTGTTGTATTTAATGGGCTTTGAGTATCCACGGATTTTGGTATCCATGGGAGGGCCTGCAACCAAACCCCAGCAGATACCAAGGGCTCCCGTTATAAGTCAATATGGAAGCTGATACTTCCTTTCTCCCTCCACACCAACCAAAGCTCACCTGGATTTACCATGGAGTTGCTGCAGTCTCCCCTCCACAGCCATTCTGTACTTGCTGAGAATAGTGGAGGATTGGAGAAGCGTCTGGTAATGTCTGTGTAATCAGACGCAAAAGGATTACATCTTCTCTGGAGAACCTCAGTGGAGGGTGTAATCATTTTGTGTCTGGCTGCAAGGACACAGCCAGATGCTATCTCCTATCTACTGCTCTGACCAGACATGGAAGAGCTGTGGTAGAAACTCTATGCAGTGCGCCCTCATCTTATGCGTGAGATCTGTTCCGGACCTTCTCATGTAAGGCAAATTCCACGTGAGGTGCATCTCTGTGGTATGCAGCACGCACCAAGGGCATGCACACCATTCAACATTAGGGCTTGCCGTACATGTGATCTCAAGTCCACGTACGGCGCAGACGTGCTGTAATAGGTATGGGCTTTGGTGAATAGCCAGCTGTACCTTAGTCCTATCTGTGAATTATTACACTATGCTGAATCATACAGGATCATACAGGGTTGTGGTTCTTGTCTCCAAAAAAATTCACTCTTAAAAGAGAAGGAGCAAGAGAATCGTGAACTTTTATTTGCCGGAACTTCACTAAAAATGGGACTTTTTGATGCAAATTCTCCAACACATTGAATAAAAGCATGGGGCCTATTGACACAACACAATCATAGGGCTCTTATTCCATTTTAACTGTTGTGGTTTTATCCTGTGCTGTCCTGGAACCTCCAATTTAGGGACAGGGCATTTTGAATTCTTAGCTAGAGTGTTCCTCTAGTGCAATGGTTTCCTTAATTTGGTTCTCCAGCTATTCTGGACTTCACTTCCCAGAAGCCCTTGCCAGCCTGGTCAACAGTCAGGAATTCTGGGAGCTGAAGTGAAAAACATCTGGAAACCAAAGTTTGGAAATCACTGCTCTAGTGCCTCAACAAACTACAAACCTAGGGATTCCATAGGGCAGTAAAAGTGAAATAATAGTGCTATAATTGCACAGTGTGAATGGGCTCATGGAGTTCAACAGGGATGAAGAGATCTCCAAGGAATGTCCCCTAACCAAATAAGTTCCCCTCCAACTATGATTTTTCCCTTTACTTTTTCTTCTGTAATTCCAGACTCCAGAAATCTCATTTGTACTCCTTCAACTCCAAACTCGGTGGTTATGCCACCATGGACAACTTTGGTGTGTATCTGGACCTTGATACCCCGTGGTTTGAAATAAGCTGTAGATGGTGTCAACGCAATCCAGTTCTGAGTCTTCCTGGAATATCTTCATGAGGTCCATCAGACGCCTTTCCAGCTGGTCCCTCTCCGTGAAGTGGCCGCCTGAGATTTTGACGCCTGTCTTGTACATCTCCAGGGCCTGGTGCTTCAGTCCTTTCTTCTGGAGGAGGAAGTCTCCCCAGTGGAGATAGATGGCCTGCTTGCATCGCATGCTAACATTTGGCAACTCTTGCATCAGGTGCAGATAAACGGCTTCTTCGTGATCTGGGCCTCTTTCTCCATAGATTTTAGCCAGCTCCAACCTGGGGTCTATAAAGAGAGAGCCCATTTCCACAGCCAGTAGGAAACAGTTGGTTGCAGACTCCAGTGCTATTGCTCTGTCATCTGGGGAGGCTCCCTCCATCTGCAATTTGTAGCATAAGCCAAGGTCATAGTACAGGAGACGATAGCTGGAGTCGAGCCTGATGGCCATTTTCAGAGCGGAAATGGCTGGGGTCAGCTGTCGTGGCTGCACACACACGCACAAATGGGCAACCTTTCTCAGGATGTCTGGGCTACGACTGTTGTGGACCACCTCCTCCAGGAGACCCTTGACTCTCTCCTTGTCTTGATGCAGAAGCAGACTGGCCAGGTACATTTTTAATTCCCAGTTTTGAGGTTGCACAGAGACCAGCTCTTCCAGCAACTCCTTGGACTTGTCCCACCTGCAAACAATTCCAGCTCGTTCCCAGGAAGCATAAAAAGCAGTGGCTAGACCTGCTTTGAATTCTTGGTTGGTTGGGAGTTCTCTTAGGGCCTTCTGGAAGCAAGCGATGGCTTCTTCTCCATTCTGGAATCCTGAAGCCAAGAAGGACCAGCCTTTCTGAGCCAGGATTTCAGGGGTCATAATGGAGTATGGATGAGGACTCCCCAGGGACTGGCAGATTCCACGAATTTTATGGAGATACTTCTCCACCTTGGAGTAATTGGCCAAGTGGTAATAAATCCAGGCGTAGTTTCCATAAATCACCAGGACTTGACACTGGTCTTTTATGATGACTGCTGCTTCTTGCAGACTTCTGAGAGCCTCAGTGTAGTGTTTTTGCAGATGGTAGAGAAAGGCCTTCATGGCCCTATAAGTGCCATGATTATGGTAAGGTGTATGTTCCACCAGGTGAGTCAAATGTTTCAGGAGAAATTCCACATCTACAGGGTCTTCAAAGGCAAAGTTCCAGGTGAAATGGCACTGCAGGGTCAAGAGGTTCTTAAGTAATGCCCCTGTGCTGCAAAGGAAAGAAACACAGAGAAGAAATAATATGATGCATAACATGGTGATCCCTCCACATTCGCTGGGGTTAGGGGTGAATATGGAAAAACCACAAATAAAAAAAAAACCTATTCTTTTTACATGAGAGACCACCTCTCTAGGAATCTTCAGGTCCTCCAGTACATCTCTATGGTCAAAATCTGCCAGATCAAAATTATGCTGGAGAACCTACAAATGCCTAGAGAAGTATTTTCTCTAGGAACTTCTAGATTCTCCAGAACAACTCTATGGTCAACATCTTGTAAAGTTGTGCTGGAGGACCTAGAGATTCCAAGAGAGAACATATCAAATCTGCCCAGAAACAAAAATCAAAGCCGCAAATGTGGAGGGTCAAGTGTACCTTCGCAAAGACTTCTAATATGTCACAAGACCAGAGTGAGTTTTCACATGCCTTGCAACATTTCCCAGATGAAAACTAGGACAGGTGTGGCCAAGCAACAGGAGAGCATGGCCAAAATGGCAGAGTTATTAATAAGGAAAAACAGATAAGATAGAACAGGCTACAGCAGTTTACTTTTGCCTGAGCTGACTGGAAAGGACAGTCCTCTCCTTTCCTTCCCAGCCTGCTGAGTTAACTGTGCTACTTTTGTGCTTTGAACCTAGAGTGCATCTACACTATAGAAATAAAGCAGTTGGACAACACTTTTAACTGTCATGGGTCCATCCTACAGAGGCACCAGCACCCTTTAGCAGAGCAGGCTGAAGACCTCGTAAAACCTCAGCGTAGCTCAGGTGTTGCAAAGCTGTGAAATCTAAGGATTTCACATATTTCTACAGTGCAGATGCACCATCAGTTTGCAGGAACTGAAATAAACTGAAAACTAAGGGGGGAAATGGGAGGAAGGAAAGGGAGCTGGGACAACATGGCAAATAGATTGATTCCATGAAAGGTTCCACAGCTTTGCAAGACCTGAGCTAGGTGGTGAACAACATGGTCCAGCCTATAGTTACACCTGTTGTTCCATGCCATGGATTCTTGCCATTTGCACTTTAAGGAGAGGCACTCAGATTTCTCTTCCAGAGAGCTCTAGTACCTTACAAAACTATAAAACCCAGCATTCCATAAAATGCAGTCATAGGAGTGGAATTATAGTGCTATGCATAGTGAGAAAGGGTAACTTCATTGTCACTCAACACCTACAACAGAGTAGGGCCTACCGTTTGAACTACACCAAGGTTGGAATGATGCAGCTCTCTAGATGGCATTAACTGCAACACCCAACATTCCTTTACTTTGTCTGTTTTGGCGAGAGCTACTGGGAGTTCCAGTTCACAAACTACATGTAATTCCTCTGCCTTTTACTAATCCCCCACACCCTGTAATGAAAAAACTGCTTAATTATTGTAGTTACAAAAGTGTGACATTCTCCTTCGTGAAACGATAACTGTGCTACTTTACTTTTGCCTTATTAGCAGTAAATTAAAAATTTCTAACTAGTTTCTCCTTGTTTCAGAATCGTATATATTTATATGTGTGTGTCTGTGCCTTCAAGTCACCGGTTGCCTTATCATAGGGTTTTCTTAGGCACAGAGTCCTCAGAGGTGGTTTTTTTCAGTTCTTTCCTCTGAAATAAAGCCTCCAACACCTGGTATTCATTGGTGAACTTCCATCCAAGTACTAACCAGGGCTGACTCTGCTTAGCTTCCATGATCAGATGAGATCTGGTGTCTTTAAGTTATTTAGGCTGTATGCTTGTATATGCATCCTTGTGTACCTTCAAATCACCTGTTGACTTACAGTGACTCCTTAAATTTTATAACGTTTTCTTAGGCAAAGAATACTCTTCCAACTCCGTTTCTATGATTGTAACTGAGGTATACCTGTATATGCATTTTCAAGACAGTGCTCTCACCCTGAGATTCTTTCCTATCACCATGATGCCATGAGATCCGATAACATATCCTTGGCCCCCTTCCCCACTCAAGGACAAACTATTGGCTCAACGCATCCCAGTTTTCTCCCTGGGTTTGAGGCACAGCAATCCATTTCAGCCTCCCCACCTCAATCCCTTCTCCTCACTTTTGCATCCTTGGGGCTTTGCTCCAGGGAAATTCTCTGCAAAACGGCTCTCAGATCTCCTGAGCATCAGAACTCTCCGAGAAATGGAACTGTCCCAGCCAAAAAGGTTGGCAGGGGAAGTGCTGAACATATATACTCAACTACCTGAACATACCTATTTAACCACCTGCAAAAGGTTGGTGCTTCTGAAACCCCCTTGTCAGGATGATCTTCTTGCTTTCTACAGGGATTTGGCCCAAAGGGAGGTGGAACTCTGTCAGATTAGTGGCTGAGCTTCATCCCTGTCTTGCACAGGTGCAGATGGTCAGGAGGCAAGTGGAAGTTCCTTCCAATTAGCCCTTAGAAGGGACCACTGAGTATAGAAAATTGAATAGGATGTGGGACAAGAAGAAATTTCATTTATTCTCCAAACACTATATAAGAATATCAATGAAATACAGTAAAAGCAAAAATAGGCAACTGTTTCAGATAATTAAAGCCATATAAAAAGAAAAGGAAAAACGGCAAAAGGAAACAGTAGAATTAAAGAAGGGGATCGGCTTCTATGCCTTTCACAGTCATGAAAAATAGGAATTTCCAGACAGAGTGTTATGGTGGTTTGAGTGTTACGCTAGGACTCCAGGGCTGCATCTGCACTACAGAAATAATACCGTTTGACAATGCTTTAATTGCCATGGTTCAGTGCTATGGAATCCTGGGATTCGTAGTTTCGTGAGATATCGCAGAGCGCTCTGGTGCTATGACAAATGACAAATCCCAGGATTCCATACGATGGAGCCATGGCAGTTAAAGCAGTGTGGACATGCATTAATTCTGCAGTGTAGATGCAACTACAGTTGATGGCTGCATGGTGCCCCATCTTGTTTGACCCTAAGGAGGACACTGAGAGCCAAACATCTCTGTTTTTATAATGTCACCTATTGGGTGAAGATGAACCAGATTGCCTTCCTCTGTATTTCCGGAACCTGATAGACCCCAAAATTCCACTTCCTGTTCATGCAACAAGATAAGGTTGACTTGTAAAAGACAAAGTAAAGTACACTTACACAGGGAACTTATTGGTAAAAATGTAATGATGTTTTATTTTATTGGCAATAAAAAAAAAGGCTAGAGATAGAGAAGTAATAGCTATGAGTGCTGGGTACAGGGTACTGTGTTCTAATTTAGTGTATTTTGCATTTTCTCGCCCTCCAAAAAGTTAATTCATCCCAAAGCTCAGAAGGAAATCCCACAAAATGGCTGGAGTTTACAAAAGTCAGAAGTGACCGTAGAAGTTGATGGGTGGAATCCAGGAGGAGGTTTTTCTACACACGTTCCATGGAAATACCAGGGAATGGCAGAGAAGGTACCAGGTTTTTTCCATTTGGAGAACATAAAGAGTAATTTCACTTATAGGGTGCATTTATGCTGCAGAAATAATGTAGTTGGACATCTCTTTAAGCGCCTTAGCTCCATCCTATGGAATTCTTGGATTTGTAGTTTTATAAGGTCTTTAGCCTTCTCTGCAAAGGAGCGCTGGTGCCTCGCAAAACTACAAACCCCAAGACTCTGTTGGATGGAGCCACGACAGTTAAAATAGTGTCAGATTGCCTTACGTCTATCAGTGATTCCCAAACTCTGGCCTCCCAGGTGTTTTTGACTTTGTCTCCCAGTGTCCCAGACCACTGACCAAGATGGCTGAGGCTGAAGTCCAAAATATCTGGAGGACGAGATTTTGGGAATCACTTGTGTAGGTGCACCCATAAAATGGCTTCCCTCATGCAAAACTCCTTGGTTAACTGGATCCAAGAGTTCTTCATCTGTTCGAAGATCTCCAGAGTTTTCCTCCCAAGACACAGGTTCTTAAACTAGTAATGTTAATTCCCAATGCTGCCAACAGCTGTTCCTTTAGTAATGTCTAGACTCTAGAAACTCCAATGACAGGATTATCTCTAAGGCCTATAGCTAAACCACCAGAGATCTTCCCCCTGAACCCTTTGGTTCCAACATCTTTGAAGGAAGGTGTGGAGAGCATCGAAGTGAGCCACATCAAAGTCATCTAGAAAAATGCTGGCCAGATTTATCAGCCGGTCATTCAGCTCCTTGAAACGGCTGCCAGAGATTTGGAGGCCTGCCATGTACTGCTGCTGTGCCTCGTGCTTCAACCCTTTCTTGCGGAGGAGGAAATCCCCCCATTGGAGATAGAAGGTTTGCTGGCATCGCTTGGTAAAATGGGGCACCTGGTCCAGCAGGTTTAGATAAACCTCTTCCTCAAATGAGGGCGATTCTGCTCCATAGAGTTTAGCCAGCTCTAACTTGGGATCTATAAAAAGAGGGTCTAGTTCTATAGCCTGTTGGAAATTCGTTATAGCAGATGACAGTGCTTCTGTTCTCTCTTCTGGGATTGGAGCCGTCTCCATCTGGTGCTTGTAGAGGAGGCCAAGGTCATAGTGAAGCATAGGATAGGTGGGATCCTGAGCTAAGGCTTGCCTCAAAATGGAAATGGCAGTGGATGGCAAGGATTGCTGCCAACACAAGTGGGCAGCCATTCTCAGGACTTCAGGGTTGAGACTATGCTCCACCACATTATCCAAGAGATACTTGACTCTCGTGTTATCTTTGTGCAGAAGCATACTGGCTAAATACACTTTGACCTCATAGTTGTGAGGGTCCAGAGGAAGCATCATTTCCAGCCATGCCTTCGCCACTCTCTCGTCCTGAGCATTTTGAGAGCTAGTCCAGCAGGCAAAAGCAGACACGGCCAGACCTGCCTGGTATTCCAGACAGAAGGCATTCTTTCTTAGAGCCCGGAGGAAGCAATTCTTAGCCTCCCTTCCATTTCGGAAGCCCCCAACCAGGAGAGACCACCCTTTCTGGGCTTCAACTTCTGGGATGTCCACTGTGTACAGATAAGGACTGAGCAGAGAGAGGCAGAATTTGTTTATCTGTTCAAGGCAGAACTTTACCATGCTATAATTGGTCAAGTGATAGTAAATCCAGGCATAGTTCCCATAAGCCACAAGGAACTGGTGGTAGAAGTTGGTTGGATGGTCGGTCCTGATGATGTCCTCTGCTTCTTTGATAGTTCTCAGAGCCTCAGCGTAGCGTTTTTGCTGGTCGTAGAGGAAGGCTCTCATGGCCATGTAGACGCCACGATTGTTGTATTGCGTGTGTTTCTCCCAGAGAGTCAGATACTTCAGCATGAGATCCACATCCACATGTTCTTCAAACGCAAAGCTCCAGGTGAAATGGCACTCCAGGGACTGAAGCGCCTCCAACAATATCGACGGGTTGCTAAGGGAGGAAACACAGAAAAAGAATGGTGAATGGCAGCGTCAGGGGAGACATTTATGAAGACCACTAAAAGCTTGCCAAAATGTAACACATTTTGTTAAACTCCATACAATTAATAGTGCTCTTCCGCAAAATTGTTGGTGACAGTGTGCAAAGAAGCAATGATGACTAAACTGATGTTTTTGTATTTTGGCTATATCATGAGAAGAAAGGACTCACTAGAAAAGATTATTATGCTTCATACAGTTGAGGACAATAGGAAAAGAGGAAGTCTCCATTCCAGATGGATAGACTCCAGATGGATAAAGACCTACAGAGAAGATGCTGGACATATATGTGCAATCCCCTGCAGAATCCTAATGCTTGTTGCAACCTCCATAGCCAACAAAGCCATAATCATGAGAAGCTATGGCCATGAATCTGCAAGAGCTGAGCAGGGCAACTGAGGACAAGGTATCTTGGAGGTCTCTCATTCATAGGGTCACTATGGGTCAAAGTTGATTTGAAGACAGTTACCATTCTAATAGCAGAAAACATCATAGAATTGGAACAACTACTAAGGAAGGTCAAAGAAGAAAGTACAAAGGCAGGCTTACTACTGAACATAAAGAAAACACAAATAATGACCACAGAGGAGCTACATAAATTTAACCTAGACAATGAGGAAATCGAAATAGTAAAAGAGTTCCTGTACCTTGGATCAAACATTGATCAGAACAGAAACTGCAGTCAAGAAATCAGAAGACTATGAATGGGGAGGGCATCCATGAAGGAACTAGGCAAGAGCCTAAGGAGCAGAGATATACAAATAAGCACTGAAGTTAGAATCGTACAAACCACTGTATTCTTCATCACCATGTACGCATGTGAGACTTGGACAGTGAAGAAAGCTAATATGAAGACAATAAATTCAACTGAGATGTGGTGCTGGGGAAGAGTGCTGAGGATGCACCATGGATGGCCAAAAAGACAAATAAATGGGCCCTAGAACAGATTGAACCTGAACTCTCCTTGGAAGCCAAGATGACCAAGTTGAGACATAATTTGGCCATATCATAAGAGGGTATGACTCACTAGAAAAGACAATAATGATAGGAAAGGTAGAGGTCAGACACAAGTGAGGAAGGCCACACGCTAGATGGAGAGACCCAACCAGAGAGGTCATGAACATGAATTTACAGGACAAGAGCAAAGCAGTGGAGGACAGGTGATCTCGGAGATGTCTCATCCACAGGGTTGCCATGATCCAGGGTCAACACAAGGACAGCTAACAACAACCAAGTAAAATGGTATCCTTTACATAAAATGGCAAAATCAAGCTTTGCTTTTTGGATTTTTAACAAATATCTTTTGAAGCCGAGGATGGTTGAATCTGTGGATGCAGAATCTGTGGATATTTTATACCAGTTCCTGCATGCAAGCCCCATTGAACTCTATGGGTTTACTTCTCACAATATGTGCAGTCAATGGGCCCTTGTTGGTTTAAGTATTTTATGCCCTGCTTTTCCAGTGGTCATAGACTCACCTTCTTAGACAGGTGTTTTTGTGTTTCTTCAAGTTGTTTCCAACTTATGGCAACCCTGAGACAAATCTCTCACTGGGTTTTCTGGGGCTGAAAGTATGTGACTCACCCAAAATCACCCAGAAGGCCTCCATGGCTGAGCAGGGAATCAAACTCTGGTCTCCAAATTCATAGTCCAACACTCAAACCATGATGGCCCTTAGAGGTAAATCCTATTAGACATGAATTTTCTGAAGATGCCAGCCACAGATGCAGACAAAACATCAGAAATAATTTCTTCCAGAGCATGGTGACATAGCCCGAAAAACTCACAAAAAAACTGAACATGAAGGGGTCTTCTTCTTGCATTGACCTCATTAGGATTGCACTTACTGAGAAGTAATTCCCATTGAGTTTGATGGCACCTCTTCCCATGGAAGCACCTTTTTGCAGCTGCTTACAAACTGATTGCAGCTGTTTTTCTTTTTTCTTTCGCACTTTCAAATAGAATAGCCAAGATTCATTTAATCTATTTAATCCACAGACATCAAGTGTGCAAAGCTCAGTGTGCAGTCTCCATCTGCAACACAACAAACGTGCTTCCCTTTCCATTGGACTCACCTTTGAGCCCATCTGCCAATGCATGCATTTTAGGCCTTATTTTCCCAGCCCACCCAAAATCTTGTCTCCCCTCCTCACTCAGGACAAACAAGTGGCTGATGCATCCCTCTCTTTCTTGAGTTCTATGGGATGCAAAGACATAGAGTTCAAGCCCCAGTACATCTTACTTTTCCATCCTTGGGTTTCCTGATAAATTCTCTGCAAGTGGCCCCTCTCACACTACACAACTACAGCCCTATGATTCCGCTTTTAACTTCCACAGCAACATCCTTTGGGGTTCTGGGATTTGTAGTTTGAGAAAACACCAGAGCTTTCTGGCTTTCTAAATGCCCCTCCCTGAACTGCAAATCCCAGGATTCCTTAGGATGTGGTCCTGGCAGTTAAAGTAGAATCAACGTGTTATAACTGTGCAGAGCAACATATCCTTCAAACTACAGGCAAAAGAGATTCCACCTCAACATTAGGAAGAACCTTCTGACCATAAGAGATGTTTGACAGTGAAATATTCTGCCTTGGAGGGTGATAGACTGCCAAAATAAAGCTGCTTCGGGTCATTTTGGAGGTATGCTGTTTAAATTATGTAGGCATCCTAAGAGTCCAGAAGCTGTGCCAAAGCTGCGCTCCAATGCTTAGGACTGGATCGTGGCATTGGCGCAGCTTCCGGACTCTTAGGATGCATGCAACATTTAAACAGACTACCTCCAAAGTGACCCGAAGCAGCTTTATTTTGGCCTGTCTGTATGGGGCCAGAGTCTCCTTCTTTGGAGATTTTGGAGGAGTCAGGATGGTCTGAGTTCTTGCATGGCAGAATTGGATTTTTTATATATATATATTCTTTATTAATTTGAAAAGCAAAAATAATACATTCATAATCTATCTAATTCATAGTATTCCGTAGTTACATCATACAATCTAATTTTCAACCAAAGTATAAAGTTCTTTTTTCTTTCCCCTTAAATTCCCATATTATTGATAGTTACTATTGTTTACACATGGATATCTAACATTATATATATATATATATTCATTCTTAAATGGTAACATCTCTTTGGAGTTTATCACACAGGACAAATCCCATGCAGAAACTAAAAACAACCCTCATTTCAGACGATGTTTGGGGTTAACTCGAATAGAAACTGGAGAAAAACGCATTTGCAGGATCTTTTTCAGATGCCGTTTGCACAAAAGAGAAATAATGCAGAAATAACCCGAACGCAAAGTCATCAAAATCAGTTCCTTTTTACTTTTGCTAAATTCCAAAAGTACGAAGGCGCTTTCTGTTCGAATTATTTTCGCCTTATTCTCTTTCACACCGACACACCTGACAAACAGCACCCAGATTTTAAAATCCCGTTTCTGCACAGGGTTTTACCAGTTCACTCTGTGTGTGATAAACTCCTTTGTTGATTTACCCTTCGCTCAGCTTTGTTCCTCTTTGGCCTAAATATTTCATATTTACACCTGTCTTTTCATGATCTATAGCAGTGTTTTCTTTATATCCCAAACCCTATTCAGATATTTTACCATGGGATTCCATTCCTTTTCTGATTCTTTTGTTGATTTTTGTATTAATCCAAACTGTTAATTTGTCCATCACTTTTAGTTCCATTACCTTCTGTAACCATTTTTCCATGGTAGGTATTTTCTCTAATTTCCAGTTTTTTGCCAACTTGAACCTGTCGGCAGTTACTAGATGTAGGACCATTCTCCAATTTTTTTTCTCTGTTTCTCAACCCAAAAAGGAAGTCATATTTAATAAATATGATTCTGGGACACAGAAGTAGCTTATCCCCAACTCTAGGGTTCTAACTATTCAGATTTGTCAGCAAATAGTCCTGTTTAATTCTCTCATGTCCCAGTTTTTCAGCATGCTTCAATTACTGTAAACTAAGTTCACTGTGCAAAAGCATTTTGTATTCAACTCAGCAGAGAGGGGAGAGGACAGTTAAGGGCAGACTTGTGCCCTTCCCAATAGGAGCAAGCAAAAGCAAACTGCTGTATTATCCCCTGTTGTTGTTGTTGTTGTTGTTTTCAAGTCATTTCCAACTTATGGCAACCCTAAGGCAAACCTATCATGGGATTTTCTTGGCAAATTTATTCAGAGGGGGTTTGCCATTGCCATCCTCTGAGGCTGAGAGAGTGTGACTTCTTGCCCAAGGTCACCCAGTGCGTTTCATACCTTGTGTGTTTTTCCTCATTAATAATATTTGTCATCTTGACTACACTCTGGGACATATATGTTCCAGTTTTCACCTGTGAAATGCTGGAGGGTATGCAGTTAAAGTAGTATGATTCCACTTTAATGACCATGACTCTATCCTAGCCAGTCTTGGGATTCATAGTTTGAGGAGACATTAAAGCTCTCTGGGTGAGAATTCAAAATGCCCCTCCCAGCACTGCAAATCCCAGGATTCTAGCATAGTAGCTTCTGCCAGGCTGGTTAAAGTGGAATCACGATGCTATAATTGCACGGTGTGAAAGGGCCCCAAAAGTCTCAGCGAGGAATTGAGACTGACCCCAGATGTAAAGCCATGAGGATCTCCAGAGTAAATGCTGGACATATATGTGCAACCTCTTGCAGAAGCCAAATGCTTGTTGCAACCTTCGTAGCCAACATGACCCCTGTTTTAAACACTCTCATATTGAAGAAAGGTTGAAATCTATCACATATATGGCTTTAAGTCTTGCACCTGCTTTGCCCAGCTGCTGATGACCAGGAAAGAATTGGAAGTTCATTCCAAGAAGGCATTAGAAGGGACCAGTGAAGGACTTGTGCTGTGAATGGTGGGTGGCGGTTGAAGCAATGTACTATAGTGGTTAGAGCAGTGATTCCCAAACTCTGGCCTTCCAGGGGTTTCGGATTTCAGCTCCCAGACTATTGGTGAAAATGGCTGTGGCTTCTGGGAGCTGAAGTATCTGGAGGACCAGAGTTTGGGAATCACTGGGTATTGATGGGATTTTCAGTCCTCACTTGGGTTTTCTGTTTTAACGCACAATGGTCACCAACTCTTTAAAGACAAGAGATCCATTGCAGGAGTAACCAACAAAGGTCTGGAAACCAAGCCTTGTGAAGAATAATTTAGGGAGCTGGGTATATTTATCTTGGAGAAGACTGAGATGTGACATGATACAGTCACCTTTAAATATCGGAAGAGGTTGATCGCCAGATCATCTGCATATACAGTGCGCCCTTTTTTATGTGGGGGATCCGTTCTGGACCCCCTCTGCGTAAAAAAAACCATGTACGCTTGAGCCCCATTGAAAGTAATGGGGCTTGTGCATGCGGCGGTGCACACACGTGCCACAGACACACACCCCATTACTCTAAATGGGATGCGCCACTCCTTGTGCCCTGTGCACTCCCATGCGGCTTTCAGCATTTGCTGAAAACCATGTATAGTGTGTCCACGTATGACGTGGGCGCACTGTACTCTTATTTTGTATTTGAGATCATTAATTGTAGCTCTTTTGATTTGCATCTCTTCTCTTATCTGTTTATTTAGCACTTCTAGACATAGGATAAACAGTAAAGGGGACAGCGGGCAACCTTGTCTTGTCCCTTTTGTGATTTGGCATTCTTTAGTTTTCTCCCCGTTCACTATAATTTGTGTTGTTTGGATCTTATAAATATCCACTTTATGAACGCTTCACCAAAATCCATCTTTTCCATTACTTCTCTCATAAATTCCCAGTTTACGGCATCGAAAGCCTTTTCAGCATCTAAGAATATCAGTGCTGTCTTTTTGCCTGAGTTTTTTCCTCATAATACTTTATTATTATTATTATTATTATTATTATTATTATTATTAATATTTCTATACCGCTTTTCCGCAGTGATCAAAGCGGTGTACATAGTAAAATTATTAAAACAAGATAAAATTAAAACCACATTACATTAATTACAATATACAATTAAAATCCAATTCATAGGTGTATGTAAGTGGGAGGGAGAAAGGGGATCGAACATAACTTCAGTGAACATGGGTGAATGCTTGGTTAAAGAGAAAGGTTTTAAGTCTCTTTTTAAACAGTTCAGGGGAGGTAATGAGACAGAGCTCCTTGGGAAGACTATTCCAATGCTTGGGGGCCGTTATTGAAAAGGCCCTCTGAGAAGTAGGGACTTCGAGCAAGTTCTTCCTGGTTGTTCTGAGAGTGCAGGGAGGATTATATGGGGAGATGTGGTCCTTCAAGTAACTCGGGCCCAAGCCATGTAGGGCTTTATATTTAATTACCAACACCTTGTATTGTGCTCGGAAGCAAATAGGCAGCCAGTGAAGATCTTTTAAGATTGGTGTTATGTGGTCAAACCTGGAACGACCGCTGACCAATCTGGCGGCCATGTTTTGTACTAATTGAAGCTTCCGAGTTTGGTACAAGGGTTGCCCCATGTAGAGCGCATTACAGAAATCCAAACAAGAGGTTACCAGAGCATGTGCCACCGTTTCAAGGTCTCTTTGGCCCAGGTAGGGTTGTATCAACTGCGATCAATCAAATGCTTCTGACCATCGCATCAACTTGGGATGACAATTGCAGGGACGAGTCCAGAAGCACTCCCAAACTGCGAATTGAGTCCTTCAGGGGAAGTGGGACCCCCTTCAGGACGGGTGGACAAATTTCCTTCCCCGGTCCTGGGGAACCTATCACTAGTACTTCCGTTTTCTCTGGATGCAAGCTGAGTTTGTTTTTCCTCATCCAGCCCTTTACTGACTCTAAGCAGGCATTTAGAGGAGAGACACCATCCTTAGACACTGCAGCAGTCAGTGACACAGAGAAACATATCTGGGTGTCATCAGCTTACTGATAACACCGTGCCCCGTGTCTCCGGATGATCTCTCCCAGCGGTTTCATGTAAATGTTAAATAGCATGGGGGACAAAATAGCTCCCTGAGGGACACCAGATGTCAGTTCCCTCTTAGAGGAGCAAATGTCCCCCAGCTGCACCATTTGGAATCTGCCCGAGAGGTAGGAATGGAACCACTGGAGTGCAGTGCCCCCGATTCCCAACTCCCTCAGACGTTCCAGAAGGATACCATGGTCAATGGTATCGAAAGCCGCTGAGATGTCCAAGAGCATTTACAAGGACACACTTCCCCTGTCAGTGCCCAGACGGAGCTCATCCATAATCCGCTCTAAAGCCAGTTTGAAATGGTATCCAGATAATCGGTTTCATCCAAGACTGCTTGGAGCTGGAAGGCAACCGCTCTCTCGATCACCTTGCCCAAAAATGGCAGCAATGACACTGGCCTGTAATTATTTCTTATCAGGGGGTCTAGGGAGGTTTTTTTTAGCAGTGGTCTGACTATTGCCAATTTCAGACTCCAGGAATCCTGGTCTACCCACAGAGACATGTGAAGGTACACTCCACTCCAGAGGACAGGCTGACGCTCCTCTCTGAAGTGTCACCCAGTACTGTCTACACCGCACCCCATACACCCTGCCAGCAATATATTGTCTTTGCTTGTTTTCCTCCTCCTCTGCCATCAGGGTCGACTCAGCCTGGCATCCTTCCGCAGATCGCTAAAAAGAGTACCCTGCTTATTGGAGGCAATTAGCTTACACATTGTAAACCGCTTAGGGAGTGCTTAAGTGCACTCATAAGCGGTATAGAAATGTACTGTATATACTCATGTATACGTCTAGAAATTTAGGTCAAAAAATTGACCCCAAAAAACTGAGTCAGCTTATCCATGAGTCAATGTAAGTAGTGTATCTTAACTCTTATTTAAAAGACGGAACCTTCCCCTGGTGAAAAGCAAGAGTCTAATCTGTCCTGGAAGCAATGACCCCTCTAGTCTCTCATCCTTCCAGCCTTAAGA
The DNA here is from genome assembly GCF_019175285.1 of Sceloporus undulatus. NCBI lineage: Eukaryota > Metazoa > Chordata > Lepidosauria > Squamata > Phrynosomatidae > Sceloporus > Sceloporus undulatus. Next base: position 4,082,899 of record NC_056526.1, on the reverse strand, counting down.
GTAAGCATAAAGAGTTATGTCTGCTGGAATTTTGTAAGTTCTTTGACATTATTTTGCTTTGCTCCAGCCTTTAGATCCTTTGCTATATGCCCCTAGGTTTTGCCCTCGACTTATCCACTTATCCAGCAAAATCATAATTTTAGCCCCAAAACTTGCCCTTCCTTATACATGAGGTCGACTTATAGTCGAGTATATATGGTGTTTACTCTTGCTATATCCAAAAGTTACTTTTTGGAACACTTGTTGTTCTGCTTTGGATGAGTGCTCTTTGTGTCTGTTTTTTAAATTCCTTAATAGGCTGAGCCTACCGTACCTAATGCATAAAATTTCACACTGGAATCAATGTCTGCTTTCCATTTCATTGGGATTTATAATAATCTACAGGGTCTGTAAAATATCCTCTGCCCCCTCCACTCCTCCAGCCAGCCACTGCACACGCGTGAGGGAAATACAACAGTCACAGCACTGCTCCTCCTTCTCTCTGCTCCTCCTCTCAGTAAGGATGGTCGCGCACATGCTCAAAAATGCTCTTGAGTCCCAGCCAGGTCTCTTGAGCCGTTGGGATGATCTGACTGGCGGGCAAGAGGAAGCCATGGCGTCCGGTGTCCCTCAGCTCAAAAGCAAAGGAGTATTTGATGCCATAGTCGTAGGACCAGTCGATGCTACCTCCACTGGCTTGGTCTGGAAGAAAAAGAAGGCTTCGTTTCATTATAGACTCATAGAGTTGGAAGAGATCCCAGTGGCCATCCACTGCAACCTCATTCTGCCATGCAGGAATACACAATCAAAGCACCCCCAATAGATGGCCATCCAGCCTCTGTTTAGAAACCTCCAAAGAAGGGGACTCTGCCACACTCCAAGGAAGGAGTGTATTCCACTGTCAAACAGCTCTTAATGTCAGGAAGTTCTTCTAGATTTTTAAACGAAATCTCTTTTCTGCATCCATTGCTCTGTGTCCTATTCTCTGCAGCAGCAGAAAACAAGCTTACTCCATCCTCAATAGGACACGCTTTCAAATACTTAAGCAGGGCTATCAAATGCCCTCTTAACTTGCTCTTCTCCAGTCTAAACATGCCCAGCTTCCTAAGTCTCTCTTCAGAGGGCTTCATGGTTTCCAGGCCCTTCCCCATTTTGTTTTTCCTCCTCTGGACATGCTCCAGCTTCTCAACATCCTTCTTGAATTACGGTGCGCAAAACTAGACACAGGATTCAATGTGAGGTTTGACCAAAACAGAATAGAGTGGCACTGTTAGATGCTACACTCCTTTTAATAAAATATATTATAATATATTTGAAAAATACTATATTTTAATGATAGATTAACACAAACATGTTTGAAAAAGCACAAGATACTACAACACACAACCCCAAACATTCTCCTATAGACATATATTCCCCCCTCTCTCAAAAAAAAAAAAACATCACTTAACAAAATTGTAAATAAATAAAAAGATAACAAATATTGACTTCACATTTGCCAAGAAAAACAGCATATCCCTTAATCCTTTCCCCCATTCCTTTCATATCCTTTACATTGAGCCATGACAGTTAAAGTGGTGTCAAACTTGATTGTTTCTGCAGTGTGGATGCAGCCTATGTTGCCATTCAGCTCAAGGCTGATGTAGCACAACCTGTGTCTGAGCATAGATTTACACCAGGAAACACGAAGTAGGATCTCAGTGGAGATTACTTACAGATGACAGAGCAGATAGGTCCAACTTTATACTGGGTGCCATACAGGGAGGTCAGGGCATTGGCTGCCATTTTTGCCACGTTGTCCTGGAGGGAAAGACCGAGACCATTAAAGGAGAGATACTATAGAGGAGTCAGTACTAAACTATTTGATTATTGCCACATTCACTCCCAAAGGATTGGGAGGATTGGGAGCTGTGCTTGATTTGCGCAGCTTTTAAGACAAACTCAAAACATTTTGGCACCTGAGGGCCAGAGATGGTTGGGAACATCCTGAATTTTGAAGGAGCTATTTGTTGTTGTTGTATGCCTTCAGGTCATTCTTGGACTTATGGCAATCCTTTCTAAAGCAAACCTATGACAGATTTTTCTTATTTCATTTATTTTTAGTTATTTACTTTATTTATATGCCGCCTTTCTCCCAGGGCAGGCTTAGAACCTGGTTTGCCGTAAATGAAATAGACCCCCCCACCCCACCCCAGAAGCCTCAATTCTATTTTTAAATGATCAGTTGAAGATTTAAGTTATTGAAAATTATTGAAATGCTAAAAATGTGATGAGCAAAAGGAAATCTCATTTAGAAGAGAATTCTTATTTTGGAGGGAGTGTTGTTCAATGTCTCAATTTTAAACCCCTTGTAGCCACAAGATAGAGGAGGGTGTTATTGATCGTATGTCAATGAATGCCATTGCCTTACCAGTTCTGCATGATCCTTGATATTGGTGCAGGTGTATCCATAGGGGTACATCAGGAGCTGGGAGTAGCTGTGGATGCTAATGAAGGCCTTGACATTTCCGTGGCTCTTGATAAAATCCACAACGGACCTCACTTCCACTTCGGAGTTGGCACTTGGTCCATGGTACGAATCGGAGCAGGGATCGTTACTAGCTCCTGGTCCTAACAAAGTGAAGGGGTGGAGGGTAGGAAATGCCAAAATAACCCAATTAACTTGAGCCCAAAAGATCTGGTGCAACATCTTGAAGACAGCAGCAACTGATTGTAAAGGGGATCAACTTCTGTATCTGTCATTATTATTGTTCAATATCTTATCCAGTAACCTCTTGTTTTGTTCTTGGAGTTTTAATCCTCTTTGTCATCCTCTGTTTGATGTAATTGTAATTATGTTAGTAGCACATGGTTTACTGTACAGTGGGCCCTTGTTATCCACTGGGGTTTGGTTCCAGGATGTCCTGTGGATACCAAAATCCACAGATGCTTCAGTCCCATTATATACAATGGGGTATTATTATTATTATTATTATTATTATTATTATTATTATTATTCAGTAGGCCTTTGGTATCTGCTGAAGTGTAGTTCCAGGACCTCCTGTGGATACCAAAATTCATGGAAGCTCCAGTCCCATTAGATATAATGGAGTATTACTGCTACTACTACTACTACTATTACAGTGAACTCTATCTGCTGGGGTTTGGTTCCAGGACACCCCATGGATATCAAAATCCACAGATGCTCAAGTCTCATTATATACAATGAAGTATCATTATCTTTATCATTATTACTACTACATTAGCCCCTTTGTACCTGCTGAAGTGTAGTTCCAGGACCTCCTGTGGATCCTGTGGATAGTATTATGTGAATACTAAAATCCATGGATGCTCCAGTCTCATTATATACAATGGGGTATTATTATTATTATTATTATTATTATTATTATTATTATTATTATTATTGCTGTCAATGGAAGTAAGCAGAGGACAAAGGGGGCTAATAGTTAGATCTCAGCCCAAGGCTGTAAATGTTTCTATCATCTGCTTGACCTTGGCAGCGATGTGGAAAATGAACAAGAGCCAATGTGCAACAGAGGAGCAATGCATGCACAAGAAGTATCAAAGAAATCATTCTTGAGGCATCATCCCAAGATGAAACCTCTGCTTCTACCTCCGAAGCCAGCATCCCAGTTCCTATTGGGATCCACTCCAACGCAAAGGCTGCCAGGGGTCTTAGATCGGGTTTTCCTCCACATGCGATTCTGCAGGCGAAGAAGAAAACAGTGTGTCATTGTATTTGTTGGAAAACAATTAAAATCGCCTTATAAAACACCTCAAAATCATTTAAAAAACAACCAAACATTAGACTTTGCTTGCGTGCTGGAATGGAACCTAAGATGGCTTAGAGTGATTTAAACCAAGCTTCAATTTGACATACTTTAAAAAGAATTAAACAATAATGTTATATTTTTTTAAAAAAAATATGTTTAACCAACAGTTAAAATACATGTAAAACATAATAACATAAAACATAGTTTAAAAAAATCAAGACACATCACACATGCTACTGCTACATGAATTAAATCTCAAAGGCCTGCTGGAATAAAAAGGTTTTCACTTTCTGGAGGAAAGCGAGCAGTAATCTGGACCCAACATTGAGCCCTTTTTATGACTCCTTCCTCTAAGGACTTTATCTCATGGGACTGATCCTTGTGCAGAAACTAGATTTAAAGTGAAAATAACCCACAAAACTAGGTTGTTTTTCACACAACGTTCGGTTTTAACTCGAACAGAAAGTAAAAATAACCTGCAAAAGTGGGTAGTTTTTCAGATGATGTTGGCATCAATGGGAAATAATGCGACATTAATCTGAATGGAAAGTCGACAAAACCCGCTCCTTTTTACTTTTGGGGAGCTTCCGAGAATAAAAAGGAGGGGGTTTTGTCGACTTTCCGTTCAGATTAATGTCACATTATTTCTCATTGACATCAACGCCTCTGAAAAACAACCTGCTTTTGCGGATGTTTTGTAGACTTTTAAATCCCATTTAGCCAATTTGCCCCCAATTTGCCTCTGTGTGATAAAGCTCAGAGGATATTGTCATGGCTCCATGCTATGGAATTCGGGGAAATGTAGTTTTGTGAGATGTTTAGCCTTCTCCATCAGAGAGCTCTGGTGCCACAACAAACTGCAAATCCCAGGATCATTCCATAGGATGGCACCATGACGGTTAAAGCGGTATCACACTGCATTATTTCTGCAGTGCAATAATTGACATGGGAAGGGTTATTTTTAGCCGTGTCCTCAGTCTGTGGAATGCTATCCCCAGAAATGCACCCTGAGATGATGATGCGACAGTAGTAGTAATCATAGTTTGAAAGAGGAAATGAAGTAAGAATTGGATTTTAAAGTCCAGTACTCACCTCAGTATGAGAGAAGACATATCCATCTGGATTTGCAACAACCAGTAGAAAAACATCCATTGTGTTTAACAGGGAGTCCAGTGAAGGATCATATCCATAATCGGAGGCAATCTGAATGTACAAAAAGAGAAGCCACAGAAGGATCTTGCAACTGTTATTCTCTGGGTGTGTCCAGTCAGACCAACACAGTCGTTGTTGACCCTTTTCCAAACAAGAGATCTGCTCCCTTCTCCCAACCAAGAATGTGGTACTCTTCATCCCTTAACACATAAGAATATCAGAAGGTCCCTGGCTTTGGATCAGACTGAGGCTCAAATCCCATTCAGTGCTGATGGAGAGCCCAATTCCAGCAGCGTGTTTTCATGGGTAAACCATTCAAAACCATTTTGAAGGGTCAGCAGCTCCTCATAGGGCATGGCTTCCAATGGGATTCCAGCCTGAAAGTCTAATTTTGAGCAGCATCCTACTTAGAATCATAGAGTTGGAAGAGACCTCAAGGACCATCACTAGCTAAGCAGGTGTTTCCAGGAAACCCAGAAGTAGAACATAGAGGAAATGGTCACTGCCCATTGGTTGTTGCCCAGCAACAGAAGAAGGTAATTACCTTCAGGTTTTGCTTCTGGCTTTCTTGGAGGCATCTGATTGGCTGCTGTTGGATGAAGGAATGGATGGACCACTGTACCAGTCCACCTATGCTTTATTGATATTCTTGCCACATGCAACTTATCCAGAGAACAGATGTGACGGAATCCCAAAATCCAAAATGGAGAGGTGGAATCATTCTTGGATTACAAATCCTAGAAGTCCTTCCCAGCATAACCAGTCTGAGGAATGTTGGGATTTGTAACCCAACAACAACTGGGGGGCTACAGGTTAAAACACACTATAGCTCAGTTCAAAAACTTTGCAGGATTTTATCCTCAAAGACCAAAAAGGAAACAAATCAGAACAATAAAATCCATCAAGAGCATGATAGCAGACTGTTTAGTCTAGGTTGTGACTCCTTTATTCAGAATTCCAAAATGGTCCGCAACGGTGGCTGAAAGAGTGGCACTTTTGCTTGCTGATGGTTCATTGTAGACAAGCTTTTGTTTCATGCAGAAAATTATTTAAAATATTGTGTAAAAAATTACCTCCAGGCTATGTGTATAAGCTGTGTAGGAAAGATAAATGAACTTCATGTTTAGACTTGGGTGCCATCTCTAAGATTGTACAGTCGCCCCTTCTGTAGTTGTTGTTTGACTTCAAATAGCTTCTGTTTTATGGCAACCCTAAGATGAACCTGTCATGGGGTTTTCTGGCAAGTTTCTTCAGAGTAGGTTTGCCATTGCCTTCCTCTGAGGCTGAGAGGAGATGACTTACCCAAGGTCACCTAATGGGTTTTTATGCTTAAGCAGGAATTTGAACCTGGTCTCCTAGTCCAATGCTTAGTACATACAAATATCCCAAACTCTGAAAAACGAAATCCAAAACACTTCTGGTTCTAATCATTCCAGATTAGAGAGACTCAGTTTCATAACCTATAGCAATATTCTCCTGCTAGAGTTTGGTTGGTGCCCAAATATCCTAAAGGCACTAGCTTTTGCCTGCTCATGGAAGCTAGACAGGGACGGGAGACTGCCAACAAATACCAAGTGCTGCGGGCTCTATTTCAGAGGAAGAAATGGGCCAAAGCACCTCTGAGGATTCCTTGCTTAAGGAAGTTCTGTGAAAAATTCATGGGGTTGCCATAAGTCAGTAGGCGACTTGAAGTCACAGAGAGAAAGTTTGGTTCAGAGAAAAGGAGGAAAAGCATTGAGGAAAATACTATACATGAAAAGCCACGGACCTTTCTCGCAGTCCACAGAGCAGTCGCTTGGGTGACCCACTCTCGCGCATGGATTCCAGCATCGATCCAGATCGCAGGACGGTTCTTTCCTCCAGTGCTGAACTACAGAACGGAAGCTCAACTTACAAAACAGCCATTTATTCAGATATTCAATCCTTAACCCTGTGCTTTCAACATTTGCCCCATCTCCAGGGACTCAGCAAAGCTCCTGTATTATGGCTCTCACAGGGTCCCTGTGGATTATTTTTTAAATCTATTTATTCAATTTAGACCTTACCGTTCTCCTGTCAAGGCATTCAAACCAGTTTACAAGAATTTAAAAAAGAAATTAGCTACAAAGCTATATTGCAATCCTTTCTCTGAATTGGGGAAAAGAGCACAGGAATGGCAAGTGAGGCTTCCAAATATACCTTGAGGACGTAGAGGGGCCGCTTTTCATAGGACTCTCCAATCTGTTGCTTGCTCACCAGCTGCGGGTATTCGGCCACAAGATCATCCATAGCTTGATAGATCTAAAACTCAAACAATTATGGATTTTCACACTTCTGGCAGATAACTGCAAGCATTTTTTGGGTGGTAGAGGAGGAGACAAAGGAAAATAAAAGTATATGAGGACTAGAACCTTGAAAGCCTTTCTGCAAGCAAGTGGAGGAAAAGCTCTCAGATGTACATATATATTGTGAAAGCTGATTTTCCAATAACATAAAAGGGAAGGGAAGTTAAGATCACAAAAAGCAACGTTAAAGCAATGTCCAGCTGCATTATTTCTGCAGTGTAGATGCGAGTGTCAGTGCAAGATAGGTCCTGTTGTAGTAGTAGTAGGAGTAATAGTATTTCTTACCTACCCCTCCCGAAGGATAATTTAAACACATTCAGTTAAAACATATAAACATAGGATACATTAAAATAACCTAACATAAAATTTAAAATATACCAATTTAAAATTCACTGGTTTAAAGTTCAGGCTAAAATCAGAAGTGGATTCCTGTTTCTTGACATCATAGCCACCAATTGCCATAGGTCTCTTGAAATGCCCACAGTTCCTTCCCACACCTTGATCTGATGTTGGACGGCATGTTTGCAAGATCTTGCTTAGGTCTCCAAAATCTTCACCTTGACCTGTCATGAAGTGAATGATGAAAAAGAGGAAGAGGAGGAGGAAGAGAATCTGTTTTTGACCCACTTACAGTTTCTAGGGGATGGTAAGCCCCATAGTTAAAACTGTTCCTGCCCCGTTCCCTTCGCTGGTTGAGGTCCATCTCTCGCCGTTCTTCATCCACTGCAGCCTAAGAAGAGAGCATCTTTCAACAGGGAGAATTTGATAGCTTTTTCTCAATTGTTTGAGAAAAAGAAATGAGCCTCAAGCTCCATCTACAATTTAAAAATTAAGTTTTCATGTTTGTTAATTGTGGGTGATCTAGGCTTTTCTGAGCGGGGTTTTGGAAGAAAGGGGATCATATTGAAATTTTTGCTCCCCAGAATTTCCATATATCCTGCAAAGACCACATCATGGACATCTGCTACAGAATCCAAAGCAGGTTGGCATTGCAGGATTCCTTATGTTTTCAGGGAAATGCTACCCAATTCTACTGAAACTTTGAACTGGAAGTAGAAATCCCAGTGCAGATGTTTAATGTTGTTATGTGCTGTCAAGTCAGCTTTGACTTGTGGCAACCCTCTTATGAGTTTTGCTCAGTAAATATGAATACTAATATTAGACTTTGATGCATAAGGCAGGAAAGCTGTCTGTTGCTAGAGTCTGCACAAACTGGTAAGAAAACACACTGGACGGCTAGGGTTGGAAGCCTGGACCCTTGACCATTTTGGGGAAAAGTCAAGCCTTATTCTATTTTTTAACAGATTAACTATCATAGGTTTGATTGTCATTTTAGTGGGGGAGGGAAGATTGGTCTATTAAATAGTGTATTGTTGGAATTTTAAATTATAAGCCACTCTGGTTGTTTTTGTAACAGGAAAAATGGATATTAATAATAATAATAATAAAAATACAGGCTGGAAATTCCCTCCAACTTCTGCTGACAAGGAAATGGTGCATAACTGTCTTGTCTAAGTCCATTGAATGGAGAACTGCCAACTGCCCCCTCAGATTGGTCAGAAGTAAGGTTTTTAATTCTCAGAGCTTAATTTTTCTATGGAAAAAATGTTCCCTCTCTTAATTGTTTCATAAACTTCATTAACAGCAATGTGTGGTTGCTGATACAGTATTAGATCAGCTTGGAATAGGTTTACACATGCAGTTATAGCAGTCGGATACTACTTTAAATGCCATGGCTCCATCCCATCCAATAGTTTGGATGTTTGATAGATGTACAAATAGAATTCTTTCTGAGATTGCTCTGGTTCATGCCGTGAAGTAAAACCACAGACAAGGAAGCCACCTTCTGCCACTGAAAGGAAGGTGTGAGGGACTGAGTAGAAAGAACATGAACAAGAGCAGTCTATACTGAAACATCATGTTACAGTTCCCATTTTTAGTCATATAATGATAATAAGATTGCCCAGGCTTGATTAAAGAATCTACAGTGGCAGAAATGACCAGTATAGAGTTTTCTACGTTCAAGCCTTCAAAGTTATTGCCACCACCACAAAAGGAATCTGATGATGTTACCCCTGAGTGCACCCATGCTGTGGGAAGCTGACATGTATGATACTGCTTTTCATCCACCGCTGCCGTTAAATTAGAATTTGCTGGGGGCTTCTTATGAATTGCAGTGGTGGTTTTTGCTATGTTTGGCCTACCTGGACATCTTCTATCATGATGCTGTACTTGATCTGATGGGACTCCAGGAAGACCTTCACATTTTGGAGATTGGCAAAGGGCACTTGGACATCTGCCGGCTCATTCGGGAAGGAAGGGAACCGCCAAAAGTTAAGCTGGGAAGCAGAAAATCCAAATGAGTTCTAGAGACATTGAAATTAAATCTGCTGATCTCCAGAGAGCAGCTTCCAGGATAACCAGACTCATATCCAAGCAGGAGAGATATGGGACCACCTATAAATCCCAGATGCTGAAGACAGAAAGATGGGGACTGAACTTCCAGCCAATACTGGTTTTATGAGAGGAGGTCTGATGCTAGCAGAACCCAGAGTCAGAAAAATGTCCCCTGGACTAGACCCCTAGAGTTTGCTAACCCCAGAATCAAGGTTTAAACTCTTTTTTTTAATTGAAAAAAATTACTGAACATATAAAATCAGAACAATCAGAACACATAAACATCTGAAAATACAATTTTTTGTGTGGGTTTTTCAGGCTATGTGGCCCTGTTCTCAAAGATTTTATTCCTGACGTTTCAGCAGCATCTGGGGGTGGCATCTTCAGAGAATGCTGGCAGGGAAGAGAGTTGGGATATATGTATATACACACACACACACACTATGTGACCCTTGGTTGAGAGCAAGTGATTTACATGTTAATTTGTGTATTGTTCTGTTGTTGAGTGGCAAGGTTTAGTGTCTGCTTCATTCGTGGTCCATTGTCTGCTGGGAAACCCCCTGGCCCTGGGTGGTTTTCATTTGCATTTTGCTAGGTCTTAATTTTGGTGTTTTTCAGGACTGGTAGACAAACTTTGTTTACTTTAAGTGTCTCTTCTTTCCTGTTGAAGTTGTCTAACTGTTTATGGATTTCAATGGCTTCCTTGCGCATTCTGACCTGATAGTTGTTGGCATGGTCTAAAATTTCAGTGTTTTCAAATAGCATTTTATGCCTGGGTTGGTTTATAACATGTTCTGCTGTTGCTGATTTTTCTGGCTGGCCCAGTCTACAATGTCTCTCGTATTCCTTGATTCTTGTTTGGACACTGTGTTTGCTGATCCCTATGTAGACTTGTCCGCAGCTGCACCGTATGCAGTCAACTCCTGTCAATTCATTTTGTTAGTTTTGGCCCAGCTTGTTAATCTATTAAGGTCATTTGAATTCTGATCTTATCCTTTGACGTATTAGCTACTGAAGTGTTGCAATTGCATTGTGTGCAAAATGACCTGGAATGTGTCACCAAATTCCAAAGGACCAGAGGCGATTGCCATACATGCAGGGATGCCTCCAGCATAATTATGGCATATCTTTGCATGGGTTGAATTGTTTTACAATTGACCCATACGTGGAAAGGGCTATTAACACCCCCGTATGACATGACACACCTGGAGAGGTTGCTGGGCTCGAAGCCGTTTTAGTAGCTGGACCTGTTCCTCATTGCAGGGCTCCACCCGGAGAACCTGGTCTCTGGAATAACAAGGTTTTTATTTTGTTGTTACCATCATCATCATCATCATCATCATCATCATCATCATCATCATCATCATCAT
>NC_056526.1:4064664-4071894 GCF_019175285.1 Sceloporus undulatus | reverse complement strand
TTTCATCATCTTCATTGTCATCATCTCCGCTGCCTCTTTCTTAGCTATCTCTCACCTTTGGCTTTGTGATTCCCATTTCTGCAGGAAGTTGGATGTTCCAGGATTGATTTACTGGAGGCCTTTTCACGCTTGATAATTATAGCACTATGATTCCACTTTAACTGCCCTGGTCCCATCCTATGGAATCCTGGGATCTGCAGTTTAGAGTCCTCAGTCAGAGAGCCTCCCAAACTACAAATCCCAGGATTCCATAGGATGTGATCATGGGAGTTAATGAGGAATCATACTGCTGTTATTGCACAGGTTAAGTCTCCTTTATCTGAAATGCTTGTGAACAAAAGTCTCCTGGATTTCGGAGGTATTTTTTTGTTTTGGATTTTAGAATATTTGCAAATTTCGGGTTTAGACTTGGGTCCTTGGAGAGGGGACCCAAGTCATAACATGTAGCCCAAATGTAATTTTATACACAATATTTGAAATAATTTTGTGCATGAAATAAAGCAAAAGGGTCACTGCCAATTTTGAATTTTGAAGTATTTCAGATTATGGAATTCTGGATAAGAGCGGAAACTCAACCTCAATGATATGAAAGGGCCCCTGGGTCTGTCTCCTTTAGAAGATAAATAACATTGGGCATAGATGCTGTTTCTTTAACCACTATGTTACCAAAAGTAGGTGTGCTGAGTGTGAATCTATTAGCACCCACAATCTCAAAGAAGACTAACTAGGATTAGAAAACTCAAGCACCTTTGTAGGATTTGTTTGTTTGTTTTGGATAAAAACAAGTGTGGTAAGTATTATTCTATTTTTACAGCACTGAAAGGCTAAGATCTCAAAGAATGGTCCTATGGATACAGCACGCATGTTCCTTTTCCAGAAATTGTTCCACACAGAAATTGCACTTTTACTTCTATATAATCCTGAATAAGTCCCCATGAGGGTGCATCCATCCTGTAGAAATAATGCAATTTGGCATCACTTTTAAGTGCTGGAGCTCCATCCTGTGGAATTCAGGGATATGTAGTTCTGCAAGGTCTTTAGCCTTCTCTGCTAAAGAGTGCTGGTGCTCTACAAAACTACAACTCCTTCTTGCATTGTGGTACCCAGACATGAACACAGTATTATTCCAGGTGAGGCCTGACCAAAGCAGAATAGAGTGGCACTATTACTTCCCTTGAACTAGACACTACACTCCCATTGATGCAGCCTACGATCACATTGGCTTTTTTAGCTGCTGCATCACACTCTGCTGACTCATAACTTTGAAGGAAACCTTTTGAAGGAAGTTGAAGAAAGCATTCTGGAGAGACAAGAACTGGAAAGGTAACTCACCCAGCAAACGTTTCCAGGCCCCAGGTTGCCCCAATGAGGGTTCCCAGCAGCAGAATCACCCTCATAGTGGGAAAATGGTCCAAAACCAGAAAAATTATGAGCCAACAGGCTGTATTTATATGTTTGTGCCTGTGCTGGCAAGGGCCTACCCTTAAGTCATTTTCCAGAGAGGCTCCATGTGTTTGAATTCCCATGTACCAAAGGGTTCAAGGCACCTTTCTTGATAAGAGTGAGTGTCTTATCCTTCCGTAGGTGTTGCTTGGCAGAAGGGTTTGATCAGCAAGGTTAACAAACAAAACCAGGGGAGCAACCAACCTCATCACAGTCATTGAGTGTATTTAAATGCTCTGCATGTTTCAGCAAAGTCTATTAGCCCTTTGTCCAGGAAGGCTGTTAAAAAGGTGACGCACGCCAGAAACCACAGAACATTGTTTGGATTTGTTTTCAATGGCTTCTGGCCATTTCCTGTGTGCCAGATGATCGGCAACATTGCCATAGACAAGGGAGCACATTCACACTATTGGAGCCGTGATCAAACCTACCCGTTTCAATTTAATCCACTTCATGTTCACATTCATCCATGGATCGATTCAACATGGAGTTGCGTCACAGGGGTGACCACGCCAAAGGAACCAAATCAAATTGACAGTGCGTTCACACTTATGTTCAATCAATTCATTTCAAAAGAAGTGAGGAATGCTGTGGATTCGGAAGGACCAGTTTAGCTGGGTTTAGCGCTGCATCCCCTGAAAACCACAACAGAATTTCGGCGCAAGTTCGAACAAGGGTCCTTTAAACCGGTTCAGATCGGTTTGAAAACCGGGTTATTAAGCAGTGTGTATGAGGCCGTTATGTGTTTTTAACTGGTCTTATGTGACTATCTGTTGTGTTTTAATCTGTTATTCCCCACCCTGGTGCATAGGAAAGGTAACGTAAGAAATAATAATAATCAGAGTTGGAAGAGACCACAAGCACCATCCAGTCCAACCGCCTGCCATGCAGGAAATCACAGTCAAAGCACCTCCAACAAATGACTCTGTTTAAAGAAGGAGGCTCCACCACACCCCAAGGGAGCATCTTTCACTGTCAAATAGCTCTTATGGCTAATAGCTCCTAATGTTGAGGTGGAATCTCTTTTCCTGTACTTTCCATCCATTTTCCTATGTCCTGTTATCTGGAGCAGCAGAAAACAAGTTTGCTCCATTTGGGGAGGCTTTGTTTATATATTTAGCATATTTACCCACCCTGCCCTTCAGCCCAGAAAAATGCTCCCAAGGCAGCTCCCAAATCAATAATTTGACCATTCCCTGCCCTCTGGCTTAAAATCTAAATAAGACATGGCACACAAGGAAATGGAAATGGCAGTGGGAAAAGGGATTGAGTCCATCGTATGCTCAATGCTTTCCTCTCTCAGAGCAATGGCAGTTGCAAGGAAAGTCTCTGACCCGCTGCTGGGACCAAGTCATCATCATGGAAAACTTCAGCTTTCTGTGGGTTTTTTGGGCTAGAATCTTCTAGAACATGGCCACATATCCCAAAAAACCCACAAAAAACTTTGGGTGCTGGCCATGAAACCCTTCAACTTCACTACAGCTTTCTGCCTGAGAATTTTAAATGCACATCTCTAAACTGCAAATCCCAGGAGGCCGAAAGAATAAAATCACCCACCATGACAGTTACAATGGAATTGTAGTGCTCTAATTGTGTAGGCAAAGAGGTCAGGCATCCTATCACCCTATTTATTCAACTTTTGTGCTGAAAATATCATAAGAAAACAGAGTTAGAATCAGGAGGAGGAGGAGTGAAGATAGGAGGAAGGAACATCAACAGCCTCCTAAGAGATGCGGATGATACCATAATAATGGTGGAAGACATCACAGACTTGGAACAGTTAATAAGGAAGTCCAAAGAGAAAAGTGCAAAGGCAGGTTTAATGCTGAACATAAAGAAAACAAAAATAATGACCACAGAAGAAATACATAAATTCAATCTAGACAATGAGGAAACGGAAATAGTTAAAGAATTCCTGTACCTAGGATCAAACATTGACCAGAATGGTGACTGCAGTCAAGAAATAAAAAGACTGGGAATTAGAAGGGCAGTTATGAAAGAAATAGAAAAAAACCTAAAGAGTAAAGACATACAGTCAGCCCTTCCCATAGGCAAGCCCCGGCAAAAGTAATGAGGTACATCGTGAGCATGCACCCCATTATTTTCTATGGGGCTTGAGCATATGCTCTTTTCCCCATACGCTGGGGGGGGGTCAGGAACGGATCCCCCACAATGGAGAGGGTAGACTATACAACTGAGCACTAAAGATAGAATTGTTTGGGCCATTGTATTCCCCATCACCATGTGCAGGTGCGAGAGCTGGGGGATAGTGAAGAAAGCAGGCAGAAAGAAAATCAACCCATTTAACATGCGGTGCTGGAGAAGAGTGCTGAGAATACTATGGATGTCCAAAAAGACAAAAAAATGGGTCCTTGAACAGATCAGACCAGAGCTCTCCTTGGAAGCCAAGATGATCAAGTTGAGACTATTGCACTTTGGCCACATCATGAGAAGGCATGGAAAAACAATAATGTTAGGAAAGTAGAAGAAAGAGAAGGAGACGACAGACCAGATGGATAGACTCAAACAGGAGGGTTATGGGGAAGGGCTTACAGGATCTGGGCAAGACTGCAATGGAAGATAGGAAAACTTGGAGATGTGTCATCCAGAGGGTCGCCATGAGCTGGCGTCGACTTGAGGGCAACTAACAACAACAAACAGAGTCTGTCAAATATCCTCTCCCTCCTGCCCTCTGCCAGCCAGCCGTAAGGATATGCGCAAGGGAAAGACAATGTCTCAACACTACTCTTTCTTCTCTCTGCTCCTCCTCTCAGTAAGGATGGTCGCGCACATGCTCAAAAATGCTCTTGAGTCCCAGCCAGGTCTCTTGAGCCGTTGGGATGATCTGATTGGCAGGCAAGAGGAAGCCGTGGCGTCCGGTGTCCCTCAGCTCAAAGGCAAAGGAGTATTTGATGCCATAGTCATAGGACCAGTCGATGCTATCTCCACTGGCTCGGTCTAGAAGAAAGAGAAAGCAATCACAGTGGGCCCCTTCACATTCACTTTCATTAGGGATGCAGGTTCCCCAGGAAAGTGGGAAAACTGTAAATACAAAAACTATTTTTGTGGGTTTTTCGGGCTTTGTGGCTGTGTTCTAGAAGAATTTATTCCTGATGTTTTGCCAACATCTGTGGCTGGCATCTTCCGAGAATGCTGGCATGGAAGAGAGTGGATATATATATATATATATATATATATATATATATATATATATAGTGATTCTAGGTTGGGAGGATGCAACTCTAGGTTGAATGATGAAAGATGTCCATCCAATCACTGTTTAAAGACTTGATGGGGTTGATCCTTGTGGCTCCTTCCAACTCTTAAGATTCTATAATTCTATGTTTCCATTCAGTCCAAGGCTGATGTAGCACAACTGCTGTGTAACTGAGTACAGACTTACACCAGCAAATACAAAGTAGAATGTCAGTGGAGAGTACTTACAGATGGTAGAGCAGATGGGTCCAACTTTATACTTGGTGCCATACAGGGAGGTCAAGGCACTGGCTGCCCTTTTTACCACATTCTCCTAGAAAGGAGGAAAAAACCATTAGAAGGAGTCAGAACTAAACTATTTGATTAGGGGCACATTCAGTCCCAAAGGATGGTAAAATCTAGTGCTGTCCTTGTTTGTAAGGTAAACTCAAACCATTTTGGCACCTGAGGGCCAGAGATGGTTGGTAACTTCCTAAATTTTGAAGGAGCTATTTATTGTTGTTATTGGCTGTCTTCAAGTTATTTTCTGACATTTTGTACAGCGCCGTGTAGATTTACGGCACTTTATAAATAAAGCTAATAATAATAATAATAATAATAATAATAATAATAATAATAATAATAAAGGCAACCCTGTCATGGAGTTATTCCATTTTATTTATTTTTAATTATTTACTTCATTTATATGCCGCTTTTCTCCTAAGGTGCTTAGATCCCAGTTTGCAGCAACCAAAATAGATTTTTTCTTTCTCTTGGAAGCCCCAACTCTATTTTGAAATGGTCAGTTGGAGATTTAAGTTTCTTAAAGATTTAAGGTAGAATTCTTATCCTCCTTCTAGCCACAAGATAGAAAGGGGTGTTGTTGAATGCCATTGCCTTACCAGTTCTGCATGATCCTTGATATTGGTGCAGGTGTATCCATAGGGGTACATCAGGAGCTGGGAGTAGCTGTGGATGCTGATGAAGGACTTGAAGTTTCCGTGGCTCTTGATAAAATCTACAATAGACCTTACTTCCACTTCGGAGTTGGCACTTGGTCCGTGGTACGAATCGGAGCAGGGATAGTTACTAGCTCCTGGTCCTGGCACGGCGAGGGGGTGGAGGGTAGGAAATGCCAAAATAAACAAATTAAATTGAGCTCAAACGATCTGCTGCAACTTCTTGAAGACAGCAGTAGTATGTTGTATGTATGTATGTTTATTTACAGTCTTTGACCAAAACAGACATCAGCAGTAGTTTGCAAAGGGGACCAGTTGTAGCTCTCATTATTATTGCTCAACACCTTATCCAGTAATTTTTTGCTTTATTTTTGGAATTTTAACTCTGTTTGTCATCCTGTGTCTAATGTAATTGTAATTATGTTAGTAGTACATTGTTTGCTGTACAGTGGGCCCCTGGTATCCACTGGGGTTTGGTTCCAGGATGCCCTGTGGATATCAAAATCCATGGATGCTCAAGTCCCATTATATACAATGGGATATTACTACTACTACTACAGTGGACTCTTGATACCCGCTGGGTTTGGGTTCCAGGACCTCCCTGGATACCAAAATCCATGGATGCTCAAGTCCCACTAAATACAATGGCGTAGTAAAATGGTGCCCCTGATATAAAATGGTGAAGTCAAGGTTTGCTTTTTGGAATTTATGTGACCAAGAACAAGAGCCAAATGAACAAGAGCCAATGTGCAACTGAGGAGCAATGCATACACACACAAAAATCAGTGAAGGCTCTCCTAAAGTATCATGCCAAGATGAATCCTCTGCTTCTACCTCCAAAACCCGTTTCCCAGTTTCTGTTGGGATCCACTCCAACGCAAAGGCTGCCAGGGATCTTGGATCGGGTTTTCCTCCACATGCGATTCTATAGGGGAAGAAAAAAATGGTGTGTCATTTTATTTGGCCCATACCCTGAGATGAATATTTGATTTGTTTCATTTCATTTCGTTTATAGGGCGCCTTTCTCCCAGAGCAGGTCCAAGGTTTCCCAAACAGTAGATTAAAAAGTTTACAATAAAATTTAAAAAACAATTAAAATCACCTTATAAAACACATCAACATTATTTATAAAAAACCAGCCAGATGTGGGACCTAAGGTGGCTTATAATGATTTAAACCAAGTTTCTATCTGACATATGTTAAAAAAAGAATTAAACAATGTTATTTTTAAAAGAACATTTAACAACAGTTAAAAGCACATGCAAAGCATAATTACAGAGTAAACAATGATTAAAAATGACACTACATGTGCTATGGTGTCATACTGCATTATTTCTGCAGTGCAGATTAGACCCTGGTCTATGAAAGCTTATGCTACTTTTTTTAATTCAGTCTCAAAGGTGCTACAATATCCCTTTACATACTGCTATTTCTGACTAACACAGCTATGTCCTTGAATTCTAACTGGTAGTCTGGAAAAGTGAGATGATGATGATGATGATGATGATGATGATGATGATGATGATGATGATGATGATGTAATAGTAATCATAGTCTGAAAGAGGGGATGGAGTAAGAATTTAACATTTAAGTCCAGTACTCACCTTAGTATGAGAGAAGACATATCCATCTG
>NC_056526.1:4031710-4064654 GCF_019175285.1 Sceloporus undulatus | reverse complement strand
GATTTGCAACAACCATTAGAAAAATATCCATTGTGTTCAACAGGGAGTTCAGGGAAGGATCATATCCATAATCGGAGACAATCTGGAAGTACGAAAAGAGAAGCCACAGAAGGATCTTGCAGCTGTTATTCTTTGGGTGTGTTCAGTCAGACCAACACAGTCAGTGCTGACCCTTTTCCAAATGGAGATCTGCTCCCTTCTCCAAACCAAGAAATCCAAAACACTTCTGGTTCTAACCATTCCATATTAGGGAGACTCAATTTCATAATTTATTATAGCAATATTCTCCTGCTTGAGTTTGATTCATTCCCAAACATCCTAAAGGCACCAGGTTTTGTCTGATCTTGGAAGTGAAGCAGGGTCTGGCCTGGGTACTACCTGGATGGGCAACTGCCAACAAATGCCAAGTGCTGCGGGCTCTATTTCAGAGGAAGAAATGGGCCAAAGCACCTCTGAGGATTCCTTGCTTAAGGAAGTTCTGTGAAAAATTCATGGGGTTGCCATAAGTCAGCAGGCGACTTGAAGTCACATAGAGAAAGTTTGGTTCAGAGAAAAGGAGGAAAAGCATTGAGGAAAATACTATACATGAAAAGCCACGGACCTTTCTCGCAGTCCACAGAGCAGTCGCTTGGGTGACCCACTCTCGCGCATGGATTCCAGCATCGATCCAGATCGCAGGACGGTTCTTTCCTCCAGTGCTGAACTACAGAACGGAAGCTCAACTTTCAAAACAGCCATTTATTCATAAATTAAATCCTTAACCCTGTGCTTTCAACATTTGCCCCATCTCCAGGGACTCAGCAAAGCTCCTGTATTATGGCTCTCACAGGGTCCCTGTGGATTATTTTTTAAATCTATTTATTCAATTTAGATCTTACCGTTCTCCTGTCAAGGCATTCAAACCAGTTTACAAGAATTTAAAAAAGAAATTAGCTACAAAGCTATATTGCAATCCTCTCTCTGAATTGGGGAAAAGAGCACAGGGATGGCAAGTGAGGCTTCCAAATATACCTTGAGGACGTAGAGGGGCCGCTTTTCATAGGACTCTCCAATCTGTTGCTTGCTCACCAGCTGCGGGAATTCGGCCACAAGATCATCCATAGCTTGATAGATCTAAAACTCAAACAATTATGGATTTTCACACTTCTGGCAGATAACTGCAAGCATTTTTTGGGTGGTAGAGGAGGAGACAAAGGAAAATAAAAGTATATGAGGACTAGAACCTTGAACATCTTTCTGCAAGCAAGTGGAGGATGGAAAGCTGATTTTCCAACAAAACCAAAGGAAAGGAAAGTTAGGATCCTCTTGTTGCTAAAAAATATGCAAATGGATCTAGTAGCACTTTGGAGACTAATAAGAGAAAGAAAGAAGCTGGTAGCATGAGCTTTCATAGGCTTGAGCCTACTTCCTCGGATGCAAGACTCAAGTCTATGAAAGCTCATACTACCAGCTTCTTTCTTTCAGTTATTCCCAAAGGTGCTCCAAGATTCCTTTGCATACTGATTTTTCCAGACTAGCAGAGCGATGGACTTTATCACTTGGGGAAAATCGGGGTTTAAACAGTCATTTTCCCGGGAAAGTCACGCGATTGAGGTGAAGGTTTTCACACAACGTCCCGATTAAAGAGGACTTATCCCGGGAATTCCCTTTTAATTCCCGGGATAAATCCTCTCTAATTGTGATGTGTGTGAAAATCTTCATTGTGATCGCGCAACTTTCCCAGGAAAATTACTGCTTAAGCCCCCATTTCCCCCCCAGTTTCCCCGATGTGTGATAAACTCCTATGTATTTATTGCTAAGAGTGCATACAAAGAAGTACATGGCTATTAAAGGGAAGGAGACATATATTTCAGGTATGTCAGTTTCAGGAGCAGTATGTTCAAAAGGTAAAGGAGACAGTTAAAGCAATGTGAAACTGCATTATTTCTGCAGTGCAGATGCAAGTCTCAGTGCAAGATAGGTCCAGCACAGAATCATAAAGTTGGAAAGTAGTAGTAATAGTAGTAAATCTTACCTGCCACTCTCCAAGGCTGGCAGTGTGGTACAACATATATTAAAACACATAAAATCATTTAAACACATTTAAACACATTAAGTTAAAACACATAAACACAGGACACACAAAAAACACATTAAAACATAGGTGCATCATACAACATAAAATTTAAAATATATCAATTTAAAATTCATGGTTTAACACTGACTAATTTAAAGTTCAGGCTAAAATGCCTAGCTGGATGTTGCAACCTTGGACATTATGGTTGCAAAGTCCTGCCTTTGTCTCCAAAATCTTCAGCTTGACCTGACAGAAAGTGAAAGACAAAACGGACGAAGAGGAGGAAAAGGAGATTCAATTCTTGACCTACTTACGGTTTCCAAGGGGTGGTAAGCCCCATAGTTGAAACTGTTGCTGCCCCGTTCCCTTCGCTGGTTGAGGTTCATCTCTCGCCGTTCTTCATCCACTGCAGCCTAAGAAGAGAGCATCTTTCAACAGGGAGAATTTGATAGTTTCCTCTCAATTGTTTGAGAAAAAGACATGAGCCCCATCTACAATTTAATAATACGGTATTAGATGAGCTTGGAACGTATCTGTACATGCAGTCATAGCAGTCAGATACTGGTTTAACTGGCATGGCTCCATCCCATCCAATCCTGGGATTTGAACTTTGATAGATGTACAAATAGAATTCTTTCTGAGATTGCTCTGGTTCATGCTGTGAAGTAAAACCACGGACAAGGAAGCTACCATCTTCCACCGAAAGGAAGGCACGAAGGACTGAGTAGAACATGAACAGGAGCAGTCTATACAGCAACATTATGTTGCAGTTCCCATTTATAGTCATATAATAAGAAGATTGCCCAGGCTTGAGTAAAGAGTCTACAGTGGCAGAAATGACTGGTACTGTACAAGCCTTCAAAGTTATCGCCACCGCTACAAAAGGAATTTGCTACTCCCCCTGCTGCACCCATGCTGTGTGAAGCTGACATGTTTGATACCGCTTTTCATTCACAAGTGCTGTTAAATTAGAATTTGCTGGGATGGTACTGGTAGCCCAGGATCTTCTCTGCCCCATCCCGGATCCGTCCCTTCTCCCTAGCTGCCCCTCATTCCTGGAACCTTCTTCCTCCGCATGCACGGCTCATCACTTCCCTAACCAGCTTTAAGACAGAGCTGAAAACCATATTGTTTAGGGAAGCGTTCTCAGGGAATTTGTGATTGTTATCTGGCTGTCTGACAATAGTTGATGTGATGTGATTTGTTTGATATTTGATGTTTTTAATCTGTTTTTTCCTTTCTAGATGGTAATTTTATCTATTCCTCTTTTAATTGTTATTATCTTAGAATGTACGCCTTGGGCAGGCTTTTATCTACTCCTAATTTTACCAACTTTGTACAGCGCTGTGTATAATTACAGCGCTATAGAAATAAAGTTTAATAATAATAATAATAATAATAGTTTTTGCTATGTTTGGCCTACCTGGACATCTTGTATCATGATGCAGTACTTGAGGTGATGGGACTCCAGGAAGACCTTCACATTTTGGAGATTGACAAAGGGCACTTGGACATCCGCTGGCTCATTTGGGAAGGAAGGGAACCGCCAAAAGTCAAGCTGGGATAGGAAGCAGAAAATCCAAATGAGTTCTGGTGCCATTGAAATTAAATCTGCTGACCTCCAGAGAAGAGCTCCCTAGATAACCCGACTGATGTCCAAACAAGGGAGAAATGGGGCTGCCTATAAATCCCAGAGGCTGAAGACACAAGGATGGGAACTGAACTTCAAGTCAATTTTGGTTTCATGGGAGAGGATCAGAAAACTGTCCCCTGGACTAGACCCCTATAGTTTGCTCACCCCTCAATCAAGGTTTAAACTCTTTTTTCTTCTTAATTGATTTTTAAAAAATTAAATATATAAAATCATAGCAATCAAAAGAACACATAAACACCTAAAATACATTTTAAGACATACATAACAAATTGACTATCTGCAATTTACAAGCATCTCTCTCTTCACATTCTACCAACACCTTCCCCACTTCTTTCTTTTATCCTTTATCCTTCCCTTCTTTTCCTTTCCTCTTTTACTTTCATACCATACCCCTCCACTCACTCCAGCCTTCCTTTCTCTTTCTCACTCTCTCGATCACATTTTGCCCTTCTTCCCCATACCTTCTTATCACTTTCTCAAACCTTCATACACTTACACATACCATCTCTAACTTACTTCATCGTTCATACCTCCTTCCTACCTGCCAATACATTTCTATTTCCTGTCCTCTCTATTACTTTCTTTAACATTATCATAGTTTTACTGAACTTCATCTATTATCATACAGAACTAATTTCCAATATATCATCTCTTATAACTTATGTCCACAAACTTTATTCTTCCCAAATGTCTGGGTCATTTGGCAGGTGTTCCTAGTCAGACCTACTCCAACTTTCCTGATTAACCCTCTGCCATCCCACTTTTCCAGCTCCTTTTAAAATGTCCTGCTTTTGGTCTCCTCCTCCCTCCTTCTTGTTTTGTCCTCACCTTACTACAGTTGCTGCAAATTAAGTTCAAAGTACCAAAAATTTTTGCACTCAGTTAGCTTAACTGGGATGAAAGGAGAATTGTTGTTGTTGTTGTTGTTGTTGTTGTTGTTAAATGCCCTCTTGTTGACTTCAACCCATGGTGACCCCATGGATGAGATAGCTCCAAGACCTCCTGTCTCAGCAACTCTGCATAGGTCATTTTGAATTCTTATCTTATCCTCTGACATATTAGCTACTGAAGTATTGCAACTGCATTGTGGGCAAAATGACTTGGAATGTGTCTCCAAATTCCAAGGGACTAGAAGTGATTGCCATACATGCAGGGGTATATCTTAATTATGGCATATCTTTGCATGGGTTGAATGATAAAACATTGATCCACATGTGGAAAGGGCAATTAACACCCCCGTATGACATGACACACCTGGAGAGGTTGCTGGGCTCGAAGCCGTTTCAGTAGCTGGACCTGTTCCTCGTTGCAGGGCTCCACCCGGAGAACCTGGTCACTGGAATAACAAGGTTTTTACTTTGTCATCACCACCATCATCAGTTTCACCATCTTCATTATCATCACCTCCACTGACACCTTCTCAGCTATCTGCTGTCTTTGACGCTGTGATTCCCATTTCCGCAGGAAGTTGGATGTTCCAGAATTTATTTAATGAGAGGCTTTTCACACAATATAATGATAGCAATATAATTTCACTTGAACTGCCATGGCTCCATCCTATGCATATTCACAGCCAGAGAGCTCAAACTACAAATCCCAGGATTCGATAGGATGTTGCCATGGCGGTTAAAGATGGGTCACAGTGCTGTCATTGTACTCCCTTATTAGACCAAAAGTATCTTTTCAGAGTTTTTCAGGTTTTGGAATATTTGCAAATACATTAGGAGATATCTTGGAGATTGGATCCAAGTCTAAACACAAAATTCATTTATGCTTCATTTACACCGTATACCTGTAGACAGAAGGTAAATTTATACACAATATTTTAAATAATTTTGTAGGTGAAACAGTTTTTGTACATTGAACCATCAGAAAGCAAAGAGGTTACAATCTCCATTCTGGACAATCTTGGATTTTGGAATTCCAGATAAGGGAGACTCAACCTGTATAATGAGCAGGATCTATTTTCTTTGTGAGAAAGCATAGTGGACATATATATTGTTTCTTTAATTGCCATATTACCAAAGGAAGTTGTTCTGAGTGCAAATCTACTAGCACCCAAAATGTGGTGGAAGACAGACTAGGAATAGGAAACTCAAGCACCCTTGAAGGCTGTGTCTCTTTAGGACAACAAAGTATGGTAAGGATTCTTTTATTTTCACAGATTTGGAATTTTCCAGAAATTCTCCCACACAAAAATTGTGCTTGTACTTCTGTGTAATCCTGAATAAGTGCACATGAGGGTGCATCTGCCCTGTAGAACTAATGCAACTTGACATCGCTTTAAGTGCTGCGGCTCCATCCTGTGGAATCCTGGGATATGTAGTTTTACAAAGTCTTTAGCCTTCTCTGCCAGAGTACTGGTGCCTCACAAAAACTATAAATCCCAGGATTCTGTAAGATGGAGTGCTCTCTATGTTACAGGTAGTTAAAGTGATGTCAAACTGCATTTGTTCTACAGTGTAGATGCACTCTTGGAATAGCAAATAAAGTTTCTTTCACTTTCTTTTTGGAACTTTAAATGCTGGTGGAGATGTGTTCAATCCGGACATGAAGAATGGGAACAACGAAGGGGGAGGACATACGTCTGCTTATTCTGGAATGAGTAACATTTGTCAAAGCACCTATGAGAGATGGCCATCCGGCCTTTGTTTAAAAGCCTCCAAAGAAGGAGACTCCATCACACTCCAAGGCAGCAGCAGCAGCCACTGTTGAAATAGCTCTTACTGTCAGGGATTTCTTCCTACTGTTGAGGTGGAATCTCTTTTTCCTGTAGTTTCATCCATTGCTCCTTGTGCTAATCTCTGGAGCAGCAGAAAAGCTTGCTCCATCCTGGAAAACTGGAGAAGTACCAGCGGACTGGAGGAGGGCAACTGTTATTCCCATCTTCAAAAAGGAGGCAAAAGAGGACCCAGACAATTACTGCCCTGTTAGCCTGACATCTATACCAGGAATGAGGCTGGATGGCCAGCTGCCGGGGGTGCTTTGATTCTGTATTCCTGCATGGCAGAATGGGGTTGTACTGCTTGACTTTTGGGGGTATCATCCAGCTCTATGATTCTCCATATGACATCCCTTACATAGCCATCATATCACTCCTTAACCTCCTCCAGGATAAACATTCCCATCTCCCTAAGTCTCTCTTCATAAGCCTTGGGGTCTCCAGACCTTTCACCACATTGGTTGCTCTCCTCTGGACACATTCCAGTTTGTCCACATCCTTCTTGGACTGTGGTGTCCAGAATTGTACACAGTATTCCAGGTGAGGTCTCACCAAAGTAGAACAGAGTGGCATGATTATTTCCCTCACTTTAGACACTACACTCCTACTGATGCAGCCTAAAATTGTATTGGCTTTTTTAGCTGCTGCATCACACTGTTGGCTCAAATCTTTGAAGGAAGATGAAAGAAGCATAACAAAGAGACAAGAACTGGAATGGTAACTCACCCAGTAAATCTTTCCCGGCCCCAGGTTGCCCCAATGAGGGTTCCCAGCAGCAGAATCACCCTCATAGTGGAAAAATGGTCCAAAACCAGAAAAATTATGATCCAACAGGCAGGATTTGTAAGGGTTTGTGCATGTGAGGGCAGGTGCCTACCCTCAAGTCATTTTGCAGAGAGGCTCCATGTGTCTGAATTCTTATGTACCGAAGGGATCAAGGCGCCTTTCTTGATAAGAGTGTCTTCTCCTTCCGTAGGAGTTGCTTACTGAGAGATTTTCATAATTAAAGGGCAGAGGAGTTTGATCAGCAAGGTTGGCAAACAAAGCCAGGAGAGCAACCAACCTCACCACAGCCGTCAAGTGTACTTAAGTGCTCTGCATGTTTCAGCAAAGTCTATTTAGGCCAAGAAGGCTGTGAAAATAGTGATGCACTCCAGAAGCAACAGACAGGTTCTGACTTTGTTTGGGTTTGTTTTCAGTGGCTCCTGGCTGTTTCTTGTGTGCCTGATCAGCGACATTTTCCTACACAAGGTTGCATGAGAGTTTTGCACAAATGGGTGCCTCCTCTGAATTTTAGTGAGGTGCATTGTGGAATTCACTTAACCTTAGCTGCATCCACACTGCAGAAATAATCCAGTTTGACACCACTTTAATCCCCATGGCTCAATGAATGCTATAAATTTCTGAGAATTGTTGTTCGTTGAGGCACCAGGGAGCTCTGGCAGACAAGGCTAAATCTCTCACAAAACAAGCATTCCCAGAATGCCATAGCATTCACTGAGCCATGGCAGTTAAAGTGGTGTCAAACTGGGTTATTCCTGCAGTGGGGATGCAGCTAATGTCGCATCAATAGTTAATGTTCTTTACCTTCCTGTGCAAATTTACATTTATTGAGATCTAGTTGCCCTCCCTCTGCCGAAAATGCACAGCTGTCCAAATCCGTATGAAGCATACAGCCAGATGTGATACAATGTGCATTTCTGCAAATTTCCACACATACTATGGTAAAAACTGCAAAGCCTTTTTTTCCCTGGAGTTTAAGTAGTTTTTTGGCATTGCAGGATTCCTTAAGAAAACCCCGAACTCCCAAAAATCATGTGTGGCCAGATTGCATTGTATTCCATTGGAATGAGGAGTACCGTATATCTACTCGATTATAAGTCGGCCTCATATATAAGTCAAACGCAAGTTTTGGGGCCAAAATTATGGATTTTGATATAACCTGTAGATAAGTCGAGGGTTAAACCTAGGGGCATATAATGAAGGATGTAAAGGACGAATTAAAGGGAAACAATGCCAAAGAAGTTACAAAATTCCAGCAGGCATAACTATTTTTTGCCCTTACTAAAGGCAGGATAGATGAGAGAGTAGAAGGGGCTCAGTGCTTCCAGGGCAGATTAAACTCTTGCCCCCCCCCCCCTCTCTCTATACACACACACACACACACACACAGACACACACTTTAAAATACAATACATTGATCTGTGGATAAGTCGAATCAGGGTTTTTTGGGGGTCAAATTTCTACACTTCTACATGAGTATATACAGTATTTCAATTGTGTAGATAAGCCTCAAGGCTCTGATTTGGGTAAAAGGTGTCTGTGAGTGAGAATGGGACAGTTTTTCTTAATTTTACCTCCATAGGAACTCATCAACCCCAAGTCATCAATAATAGGCCAAAAATTAAAGCGGAAATTTCATTTTCATTCCGATTCAACCCAAGGAGACGGCGCATGGGTGAAAATGAATGCCTGGTGCAGCAGTTGCCCAGATC
The DNA here is from genome assembly GCF_019175285.1 of Sceloporus undulatus. NCBI lineage: Eukaryota > Metazoa > Chordata > Lepidosauria > Squamata > Phrynosomatidae > Sceloporus > Sceloporus undulatus. Next base: position 4,055,727 of record NC_056526.1, on the reverse strand, counting down.
TGCCCTACGCACATGGAATATAAGGCAACCTCCTATATTCTAAATACAAGACATCCACCAAGAGAACCATGTGAAAGTGATTCCTGAACCAGAATGCTAACATTGCCCTACCTTTCAGGGCTGTTGTGTGGAATATAAACAAATGTCCATGATGCTGCTTGAACTGCTGGCTCTCTGCTATGGAATCCTGGGATGTGTAGTTTGAAGAGAAGGCTAAATATCTCACAAAATGACAAACCCCAGAATTCAATAGCATGGAGCCAAGGCAGTTCAAGCAGTGTCAAAGCGCATTGCCAGCTGCCCCTAGAATGTGGAATGACCTGCCAAAAGAGATTCGACAGGTGAATGCATGGTCAAAGTTTAAAGCAGCATTAAAGACCAGTCTCTTCCGGCAGGCTTGTCCAGATGATTTTTGAATTGCAAATTTTAAATGATTACTGTAATTTTAAAATGTGAATTGCTTTACTATCTATGTGTCTTGTTTGTTCTTTTAAACTGATGGGTGATTTAACTGATGTGGTGCTTTTAACTGGTGTTGTGCATTTGTTGGTCTGTTGTTCTCTGTCTTGGTCTGTAGGGAGAAGTGGGTAAAAAAAAATATAATACTAATTCCAATTCTAATAATAATATAATAAGAAGAAGAACAACAACAACAACAATAGGAATACAGAGAGGCATAGTAGTTTGAGTGCTGGACTGCAACTCTGGAGACCAGAATTCGATTCCTGCTCAGCCATGAAACCCACTGGGTGACCTTAGGCAAGTCACACTCTCTCATCCTCAGAGGAAGGCAATGGCAAACCATCTCTGAAGAAATCTTGCCAAGAAACCCCCATGATAGGTTTGCCTTAGGGTTGCCATAAGTCCGAAATGACTTGAAGGCACACAGCACTACTACTACTACTACTACTACTAATAATAATAATAATAATAATAATAATTTCTGCAATACAGATTAGACATTAGAAGCAGCTTCTTTTTCTTCTTCTCTTTCCTATTATTATTATTATTATTATTATTATTATTACTGTTCCTATTACCCCTTGTTAATTTTAAAAGCGATAGGCCACAGGGCCCTTCTCTACTGTGCCTTTTGTCTTCCTGCATGGCCCTTGTGGTCTCTTCCAACTCTAGGATTCTATGAAAGCCATGGCATTCCAAAATCCAGATTTTTATTTTAAATGTCAGCACTTTCAACACTCACTCACTCCGGCGTGTTTCAGATTGTCTGGTTACTTGTGGGGCACCCCTGGACTCGACACAACATAGTTGTCACTAGAGTAGAGCAAAACACCTATGCAGTTTGTTGTCTCTTCCACGCTTTGCTCCTGCTTGGTTTCCTCCGACAGAGTCATGGGATCTGTAGTTTGGCAAGGAGCACTTAAAATTCATGTGGTGAGATGGGCTCTGTTAAGCATGTGGAAGAAAGTCAAATCTTAATGGAAAGATTGTATATCAAGATGCATATCTATAAATGAAGCATTTTTTTACTAAAGAGAGATGCTAATTATTTTTTCTTTTTTTAAGCGTATTTAGTTGTTTTCCCTTCTTTTTACAGTTTTTTTCTTGGTCTTTTCTTTTTGTATAAACGTCTGAGATGTACATGGTTTTTGATATTTTACTATTCTTAACTTTTAGGAAAATAAACTTATCAAAATTTAAAGAAAGAAAGAAGAATTTTCTTGCCAGAAGGCTCTATTTGTGCCCTGCCAAACTACAAATGCCAGGATGGTGTATGAAGGAGCCACAATTGTGGTAGTGTGGGAAAGGTCTGAAAGTGGGGCGACCTGCTGCCATTGCTCTCATCCTTTTGGACTAATCCTGGTCAAAGAAATGCTGAGCCAGCCATTCTCTGGTCCGCTTGGCTTTGCAGTGGGCGCAAGGCTGGGCCCGGATCCAGCCTTCCTCTGGACTCTTCGATCTCTTCTTTGCCCTTTTTGACCTCTGGCTGGAGACACTGCGGCTCTTCTCTGTCCGCGTCTTCGATCCCTTCCAGGAGGACACCTGGGACACGAAGGTCTCCGAGTCGGAGGAGTCACTGGTGCGGAAGGTTTGCTGGCTGAATCTGGAGAGGCACTTCTTCAGGGCTTTCTTGAGAGAACGGTAGGAAGCTGGAACCTCCCTGCAGACGCACGCTTTCCCTCCAAACAGTTTTCTTAAGAAACTGCATACGTTGGATTTGATGTGACACTCACAGTCGCACTCCCGGCAACCTGGCATCAAGACAAGATGGAAGAGGATGGGTTGGAGGGTGTTTTTGTGTTCCTTTTTTTTCTTTTAAAGAAAGGGAAAGAGACAGATTACAGTCAGCCCTCCGTATTTGCAGCTTTGATTATTCACAGATTCTGTTCTCAGTGATCCTCAGACTCTTGTCCTCCAGATGTTTTGGACTTCAGCTCCCAGAAGCCTCAACCATCTTGGCCAGTGGTCTGGAATTTCTGGCAGCTGAAGTCCTAAATGTCTGGAAGGCCAGGGTTTGAGAATTGTTACTCTAGGTCCTCCAGTGCAACTCCGTGGTCAATCTCTTCAAGAAGTTGTACTGGAGGACCTAGAGAGAACAGTTCTCTAGGCATTTGTAGGCCCTCCAGCATAATTCTATGGTCAAGTTCCAGCAGATGTTAGTTACAGTTGTGCTGGAAGGCCTAGGACATTATCAAATGGAGAAAATCAGGGGTATAAACAAGCAATATTCATGCAACTACAATAAAGATTTTTGCACACGATGACGATTAAAGATTACTTATCCCAGGAATAACCAGGGAATAACCAGCAACAAATATATCACAGGATTTCCCCATGAATGATTTGTTGCTGGTTATTCCCTGGCTATTCCTGGGATATGTCATCTTTAATCGCAATGTGTTGAAAATCTCTGGATAATGCCCAGTTAAACCCCTGATTTCCCCCATGTCTAATAAACTCCCTAGAGATTCCTAGAGAATTTCTCCCAGGTAAAAAGAAATAATGCTGTTGTTTTTAATTTGAGGTTTTTCCACTTTCACAAGGGGCCTGTGTTCCTAACCCCAATGAATGTAGAGGGCCCATTGTATTAAATACAGTGGATCCTTGATATCCACTGGGGCTTGGCTCAAGGACCCTGTGTGGATACCAAAAAGTGTAGATGCTCAAGTCCCATTAAATACAATGATGTAGTAAAATGATGTCCCTTATATGAAATGGCAAAATCAAAGATTTCTTTTGGGAACACACACACACACACACACACACACACATATATATGTTAAATATTTTCAAGCTGCGGATGCTTGAATCTGTTGGTAAAAATCTGTGGATATGGAGGACTAACTGTAATGAAAAGACAGAAGGGAATTCTGGAGCACCTTGGAGATGATCTTTGAGGCTCAAAAGAGATTTTGAGACTATGGTCTCATCTGCAGTGCAGAAATAATGCAGTTTTGGCACTGCTTTAATTGCCATGGCTCCATGCCACGGAATCCTGGGATTTGATGTTTGATGAGATAATTAGTCTTCTCTGTCTGAAAGCTCTGTTGGAATTCATAGCAAAACGGTGTCAAACTGCATTCATTCTGCAGCACAGATGCAGCCTGATCACAAAATTTACCATAGGAACGGTAATATAAACAAATATAGGAAACACCTGAACTTGGTAACTATGGCTGCATCCGCAGTGCAGAAATAATCCAGTTTGACAGCACTTTAACTGCCTTGGCTCAATGCTGTGGAATTCTGAGAATTATAGTTTTGTGAGTAATTAATCCTTCTCTGTCGGAGAACATTTGTGCCATGACAAACTACAATTCCCAGGATTCCATAGCATAGAGTCATGGCGCTTAAAGTGGTGTCAGAGTGGATTGTTTCTGTAGTACGGATGCAGTCTATAGTGTGATTAGCAATCAGGTAGCCTTCTATTGGAGCAATAGTTACTTTTATAGCAATTTGTCATGGCCTTATTGATAAATGTATACAGTGCAACAATGTAATTTTAACCAATTATAAAATCATTAACAGTATAAACACAATGTATATCTGTAAGGGAATAGTTCACATGTAATTACAAAGTTTATAGGAGAATGTGCCACCCCTGAATCATCCGTTAGCCAACAATTGTATTAAGGCATCCAAACCATAGAGGTAAGTATTTCTTCCAAGGAGTAGCTGCAGAAGTGAGAGGCTTAATGATAAAGTAGACATTAAGTGGTATTATTATTACTACTATTACTACTGTCCTGCTTTTCCCCCAAAACTGGGACCCAAACTGGATTACAGTCTAAAAATGCAGTACAATTACAAACTTACAAAAGATCCAAAACACACTGGAGAAATAATCCAGTTTGAGGACTTTATCACACGGAGGAAAATTGGAAGTTTAAGTGGGGTTTAAACACACAATTACACAATCACAATTAAGATTTTCAGGCGCAGCGTGATAAAAGAGCTAATATCCTGGGAATAACCAGGCACTAACCAGGCTATAAACAGCAAGAAATCATTTTCAGGATTTTTCCACAAATGAGTTGTTGCTGTTTATCGCCTGGTTATTTATTCACAGGTTAATACCACTTTAATCGCTTTTCAAAGTGACGTCGTGTGAAAGCTTTATTGTAATTGCGTGACATTCCTGGGATAATAATAATATTATTTATTTCTACCCTGCCTCTACAACAAGATTGAGGCGGCTTACCTCAATAAATCCATAAAATACAATAGAATAAAATCCCACAATCCCCCTCTCTTCTTAACCCCAAATCAACAACAGTAAATACAAACATAACAATAACTATAATAAAATACAATTAAGATCATTAAAACAATTACTAAGACAAGAAATAGGACAGTCAATGGATAGTCAATAGGATGATCTGTGTCGACTTATTCTTTTCCAAAGACTTATTCCCAAGATAATAGCTGTTTAATCGCAACATCATGTGAAAATCTTAATTGCAAATGGGTGATTTTTATGGGATAACCCCCTTTATACTTCCAGTTGTCCCCGTGTGATAAAGTCTTGGAGTTTCAACCAGTATACGTTGCATTGCAAGCCACAATTACTGAAATTCCCTCTTTCTACACAACCGTGACAGATGCAAGAGACACATCTTTATTTGCCACAAGGCAAATTTAGCATTTGTTCCTTAATTAATTTCCCTTCCACATAAACATTAGGAAAATTAGGAAGTAAAACATTCCTGATGTCCAGTTATGTCAGTTGAGCTGCTGAATAGTGGAGGGTGCTGCCTTGGAGGGTGGTGGAGTCTCCTTCTTTGGAGGTTTTTAAACTGAGGTTGGGTGGCCATTTGTTAAAAGTTGTGTTTTCTTGCATGGCAAAATGGGGTTAGATGGATGACCCTTGGGGTCTGTTCTACCTCTATGATTTCTCAGCATTGTGTATTGGTTTGAACGTGGGACTATGACTCTGGAAACCAGGGTTCGGATCCTGGTTTGGCCATGGAAACCCATTGGACGACCTTGGGCAAGTCACACTCTTGGGCAAGTCACACTCTCTCAGCTTCAGAGGATGGCAACACAAACCCCCTCCGAAGAAACTTGCCAAGAAAACTCCATGAGCGCCATAAAATGGAAACGACTTGAAGACACACAACAATAAACTCTCTCACACACATGTATAACACAGTAGAAATGCTATGAAATTTTACCTTTTGCACTTTTCACGATTTTGCACGATATCAAATCACATTTTTGCATCCTGATCTGAAAATATGAAAAAAAAATACTTTAAGCTATAATATTTGGAGGGGGAAATGAAATGTTGGTTATGAAGCTGACATTAAAACATAACATTACTGTATTTTACCACAATCTACCAGCTTCAGAGTTTGGTCTATTATTTCTGCAGGCTAACTATTTCTGCCAGTGTTTTGGAGGCGAAGGCCAACTGAGCAAATCAACTGAATCAAAAAGTACTGTATATCCTGTTGGCAGAGCAAGCAATCTGATGCCAAAAATGTATTTGCTAAGGGACCTTCATGCAAACACCGCCAGGAGCCACCAAGTAAGCTAATTTTATCTGCCAACAACACAGTCCCTTATCTGGAATATTCCAAAATACAGAACTGTCCACAGAGGTGAACGTCCAAACAGCGAGACTTCTTTATTTGAAATACTTGGGACTAGAAATACTTTGGATTTCTGAGTTTATCAGATTTTGGAATATTTGCATGTCCATCATGAGATATCTTGGAGATGGGACCCAAGTCTAAACATAAAATTCATTTATGCTTCATATACATCTTATCAACATAGACAGAAAGTAATTTAAAAGCTATATTTTTTCCATTCTTCTTATTATTCTTATTATAATATTTATTTCTATCCCACTTTGCTCCCAAGACTGGGGCCCAAAGCGGCTTATAGTCTAAAATGCGCAATACAATTAAAAACCTACAAAACTGGCAATGAAAACAGCATTAAACTATTGCAACATTTAAAAGGTCATTTGTTTAAAAATAGAATATAGTTTTAAAAAGATAAAATCACTCAAAACCCATATACTTTAAAACAATTCATAATTTTGTGCATGAAACGATGTTGTGTACATTGAACCATCAGCAAGCAAAGGGTCCATATTTCCGCCACCCATGTGGATAATTTGGGATTTTGGAATATTCTGGATAAGGGAGAATCAACCCGCCATAAAAACACAGACAGTTAGACAAACATATTAAACTAAAATTGCAAAAATCTAAGGAAGAGGAACTGCTAGACTATGAGAAGCTAAGGTCCAAGACACACTGCAGAAATAATCCAGTTTGAGACCGCTTTAACTGCCCTGGTTCAATGCAAGGGAATCTTGGTAGTTTCGCCTTCTCTGTCAGAGAGCTCTAGTATCACAACAACAAACCACAATTCCCAGGATTCCCTAGCAAAGGGCGGCAGCAGCAGCAAAAACAACCCTTGAGATTTATAAATGGATGATTTTAAAGCGCGTATTGAAATATGTACTGGTTGTATGGTGTAAGTATGGTTTATTATTATTATTGTATATAAAAAAGGAAAATCAGTTTATGTTTGGATTGAAGAAAGAAATGATTAAATATAACCTTGCTTTTATATAAGGGAGATATCGATCTTAAAATGAATGGATAAAAAGAGTGTTTAAAAGAACATAGAGGTTATCTCATGAAATAAGTATAAGAATTAGATATGTATTAAAAGATTATGACTTTGTATAGGTAAGGTTTAAAGACGGATAAAGGGACTAAAATACAATTAGAAAGGGCAAGTAGATTAAATTAAGAGATGAAAGAGAATTGTCATAAATCCTTGTTAAAGCGAGACTGTTTAAGTTCAGGAAGATACTGAGAGTGTTGTAATATTTGTGAGTGTTGGTCATTGTTTCTTTGTTTCTGCTTGAATGTTTTTGTTTTATTTTTGTGTTTTTATATTAATAAATATTTATTATTATTATTATTATTATTATTATTATTATTATTATTATTATTTCTATGCCGCTTTTCTCCCAAAAGGGACCCAAGGCGGCAGCTCACAGGAAAAACATTTTAAAACAAAACAAAACATTGCAATAAAAATTTAAAATAGTTAAAAAAAAGTGTAAAAACAGTATAAGATGTACATACAAATGAGTGGTTTGAGCACTGGTCAGAAACAAGAGCCATCATCCTTTTAAACAGGGCATTGATGTGGTGACTAAGAGCATCTTACCCTGTCTATGGCAAGATAGATGATCTTTATAACACTGACAGCCAAACAGTAATAAAATATGATTTTCCCCAAAAACCAGCAAATGTCATCCTCTTCTTCCGCATCACAATCTTGAGGGACTGCGCCAGGTTCAACATTGATAACAGGTTCTATGAGATCTGTGTTCGAATGCTGGGGTGTCAACCACCCAGAGATGAATTTCAAGGCCATGGGAGTCGCTTGGTTTGAGCGACCGGAAAGGATGCTGTGTGCAGCACTGGACCCTTCCAAGAGAGAAGAGCAATAGCAACAGAGTTGGTCCCTTGGCAACTGGGAGAATTAGAACCATCATTCTTGGAAACCTAGTGACAAGGGACTTTAAGAACACTGTGCAACGGTTGCTTCTATAGGTTGAGTCTCCCTTGCCCAAAATGCTTGGGACCAGAGGTGTTTGGGATTTGGGAGTTTTTGGTTCCAGGATCCCTCTGGGCACACAAAAATCCAGGGATGCTCAAGTCACTTTATATACAATGGGGCGTTATTATTATTATTATTATTATTATTATTATTACAATGGGCCCTGGGTATCCGCTGGGGTTTAGTTCCAGGATCTCCTGTGGATGCCAAAATCCATGGAAGCTCAAGTCTCATTAAATACAGTGGCATAGTCAAATGGTGTCCCAAATATAAAATGGCAAAATTGAGGTTTGCTTTTTGGAATGCAGTTTTTTTTTTAAAAAATGCAATCTGTTTTAACATTGTAATAATTTAATTCCATTTTAATGTCTCACTTTTGTATGTTTTGAACTGTACTGTTTTTTTAATAATGGGCCACATAACGCACCAGCCCCTGAATTTATTAATTTTTTTCCCTCCCTTTTCCTCCATTATATTAAAAGGCCAATTTGTTGTTGTTGTCAATATATTTTTTAATATTTTCAAGCCATGGATAGTTGAATCCTTGGATAAAGACGGTTATGGAAGGCCAAATATACCTGTATTTGCAAATATGTACATAATGAACTATTTTGGAGATGGGACCCAAGGCTAAATGCAAAATAAACATGTTTCACCTTATACACATTATTATGCAGATCATACAAAGGTAATCTTATAGAATATTGTTTAATAATTTTGTGCACAGAATTGTGGATTTTGGAACTCCAGATAAGGGATGCTGAACTTCTAAATAATATTTGTTCAGCCGTGTATCCTTTCTGGGTTTATAACAATATGTATCCCACTTTTTGAATATATCATTCTGATTCTCTGCGTGGTTTATTTTAGGAGAAAAGTGAGACATAAGTGCAATGAATAAATTAAATAAATAAATATTATTTTAAAAATAATCAAAGTACAAAATCCAGTTGCTTCATTTGATCAGTCAGCCTTTCATTGTATTTCACTGTTGGTGCATAAGCCACACAGGAAAATGTATTTTACAATAATAATACTATGCAGTATATATAGTACAGTAAATCAGTGGTTCCTAAACTTTGGTCCTCCAGATGTTTTGGACTTCAGTTCCCAGCATTCCTGACTGTTGACCATGCTGGCTGAGGCTTCTGGGAGTTGAAGTCCAAAAATCCAGAGGCCTAAAGTTTGGGAACCACTGTACTAAATAACAACAACAACAACAACAACAACAACAACAACAACAAAGCAAAGTGATCTTCCAGCACCTTTGAGACTAACTGAAAGATAGAAGTTGGTAGCATTCTAGATTTCCTTGCTACCAACGTCTATCTTTCAGTTACAAGCCATCCACACTGCAGAAATAATCCAGTTTGATTAACTGCCAGGGATCAATAATATGGAATTCTGGGAACTGTAGTTTGTTGTAGCAGCAGATCTCTCTGAGAGAGAAGCCTAAATAGATCACAAAACTTCTGCAGAAATAATCCAGTCTGACACCACTTTTAACTGCCATGGCTCAGTGGTATGGAATTCTGGGAACTGCACTTTTGTGAAGGCTAAATGTGTCACAAAACTACAGTTCCCAGAATTCCCTAGCACTAAACCGTGGCAGTAAAAGTGGTGTCATGCGGTGTTATTACTGCAGTGAGAATGGAGCCTGAGAAGTCAAACCAGAGGTGCATCTACACTGTGGAAATAAAGCAGCTTGGCACCGCTTTTAAGTATCCATCCTGTGGAATCCTGGGAATTGTAGCTTTACAGGGCCTTTAAGATTTCTCTGTCACAAAAGCTCCCAGCTGCATGGAAAGTATTGGCAAGAGAATAAAAGCCGCTCGACCGCAGTGACTAGGAGCGCCAGATTCTGCAGGCAGAAACAGTTTTGCTTCCTAATCCTTCTGCAATGCTGACAGGACCATGCAAAGGCATTTCCTTGCCTGAGGACAAGATGGCTGCTCCTTGGGCAAACTTAGCAATTCTGTCCTCCATCAAAGGGGAGAGGAACAGCTAACAGTCTGCCACCCAGCATCTGGTTTCAGAGGTTAGAGAGACATTCTCTCAATATCTCATCTGACTCCTCAGCAACCGCTGGCCATCCCAGATCCACAGGCAGCATGCTGAGCTCCTTGTTCCTCTCTCAGAAACCCTTGGCTGGAAGCTCTGCTTCTGGAATCAGGAAAATGTACAGGCAGGAATCACACTCACAGGTAGGCCTCAGGATAACCAAGATTTATTGCATGCAAGACACAGCCCTGGTGTCATGGCCAACCACGAGGAGGACTTGGAGGACAAGGAGGAGGAGGAGGACTCGGCTCCTTGGGTGCAGGTCCTGAGGCTATGCCAGGCCCCAGCTCTGCTCGCCCAGCCCCAGTGGATTTGGCTTAGCCAGACCCTACTACTACTACTACTAATCCACCTGTTAAAAGACATCCCAAAAAGGGACCGTCCGCACTTCGCGGAAAAAGTGTGGCACGGTTGACGAGGCGATTGGCCATCTGTCCACAGGAGGTACTTGTGACGGTGTATCCTGCAGGCGAGGGGGTTGGACGTGATGGCTCTTGGAGGTCGCTTCCAACTCTATGATTCTATCTTATTGTTGGGACGAACCCCAATCGGCAATGCTGGGGCATCCCATCCTCGCCGCGAGTGCTCCAGACCATTTTCTTGAACAAGAGGTACTAAATTGTCGCATTAATCCACTACAGACAATGGACGGGAGAACAACAACACATAAGATGTTTGGAACAGAGGCAAAAGTGAAATGTTTTGCATATCCTTGTCAATCAGGAGGTCAAATCCTACAGAAAGTGATTCCGTTGGACAAATTGGCCTGTATTGCGTTAGAACACTCACGTGCGTGCACTGCGCAGTCCAGGAGTCATGTGGTCAAGCAGTTGTCTGCTCGCCAAACCTCGTGCCCACACCTTGAACCAGGAAAAAGATGCTTTCCAGTATGGGCCTTCCTGCAGCGTAAAGCCCAGTAATGGCAACAAACTCTAGCAGGTTCGGCGCCTCTCTGCCTTCAACTCCCCAATCTTCCCCAATCCAACTGTTCCCGACAGGTAGCTGATCGTGACACCTCAGTCGCCACCATCTTTTTCAGCACAACAATATTTACAATATGTATGTACCTTTCCGGCTCTATATTCTAAGAGTCTGACTGCCCCATGAGATTAATTTCAATGTTTAACTTGGTCCCAACCCAAGATAACCTCAATATAAGACAAAATACAGTGTACCCCGGTTACGAATTTAATTCGTTACGCCGCCGCTTCGAAACCCGAAATGCTCGTAAGCCGAAAAAAGCCATAGGCCTAATGGGGAAAACCACAGGATTATCTGCGAAATACGCCACCAAAACAAAAAAATTTTTCGTAACAAAACCGAAAAAACACCTTCGTACACCCGGAACAATTTTTTTAAATGGATTTTTTTTTAACCCGGAGAAAATTTCTTAAATGTCTGAAAGACCATTACGATCCGGTACAACTTATATCCAAATTGAAAAAAAAAAAAAATCTGAAATTCAAACACTTCGGTCCCTAAGCATTAGATAAGAAATCAACCTGTAGTCTTCTGAAAATAAAACAAGCAGATCACACTATAACAAGACAATGCAGTATCTGAACCTGGGCATGTTTACTTGAAGTCAGTTCCAGCCTCCTCAAAGGACTACTCAAACCACATATATTAGGTGAATCCCAGCAACCATGATAGCAGAAGCCAATGGTAGAAATGCGAGAGCTGCAGTCCAACAGCATCTGACGGTATGCTGATTAGGATAAAAATATAAAGCTTGGAAACATGACAAAACATTGCTCTTAAAAACATACACCAACTTTCTAATAAATCAGCTCCTATATTCAATGGTTACCCATTTTAGATCTGATCATATTTATCTCTAGGAATCTCGTCTCCAGTCTGACATAGTCAATGGAGGACATATAGGTTCTTAGAAAATAGATGTCCTCTGATAATCTGAGTGGGATCAATTCCTGACCACCTCCCCCGATAATAGCAAAATACCGCGGATGCTGAGTTCGTTACCCAAGGCAGCATGTGCAAATGGCGCGCTGCAATGGAAGAGACTCAATGGCTTCATCATGTGGCATTAAGGGTCCTCCCTAATGGGTGTGGCAGCATGCAGCACACCAATGAGACAATGGGGCTGCCCTAGGGCAGCGCAGACACTGCGCCATTGAGAACAATGTGGCTTGCCATCAGGATACCAAGCACAGTAATTCCTCAGGTAAAAAAAAACAACAGCACCACAATTTTAATTTGACTTATTTATATTTGGGCTTTTCCATTTCGAGGGACAAAACTGTATACATTTACCTTTCGCAGCCTGCTTGAAGTCAGATCACTTCATCTTTGTTGGGCTGAAGGGCTTGGGGATCGGCAGGACTGGTACGGAAACTTACTGAGCATCGAGCACAACGCCATGGATCGGCTTAGATCCAAAAGGTGGACTGTTAATGAGAAACTAGAGTCTGAAGATCCACTGTTAATAATTGAAATCAGAAACAGAAACAAAACACAGAAGATGATACATGTAAAATAATGATAACAAACATAATCCATCAACATAAAGTTAGGTAAGACTCATCCACTCGTTCACGAAGGATCATGGCAGATGGGATGAAAGTATAAACAAACATTCACTATGTTTACATATAAACCTAATAGTCTGATGGTATTTTATATACAGTATAATAAACTTTATAATTTTGTACAGAAACAAAAATTTGGTACACTGAACTGTCAGAAAGTAGTTCTCTCTCATGGTCTCTCAGCCACCCATAAACAAGTTTGGGTTTGAAATAATTTGGAATGACAGATAAGGGAGACTCTATTTATTACAGTGGGCCCTTGTTATCACTGGGGTTTGGTTCCAGGATCCACTGTGATAGAATAATATTATGATGCCAAGTAACTAAAAACAATGGATAGTAAACGGCACCTTTAATGACAAGACAATAAGTTCTTAAAACAAGAAAAATTCCAGTAAATCAATTCCAAAGAATATTTTGTTGAAGTGTGATCACAGAGAAAAAAAGGAACGGGTTTAGAGAAGTGGAGTTGCTTACCCAGTTAACCATATCTGTTTTTCCTCACTTCAAGGAAGGTAAAGGGACTTGAATTGTCATATAGTCTCCTTGCCAGCAGGGAATGTATATGATGGGTGAAAAAAAAACGACCGTAACTTTTCCATGCGTCCATGCCCAATGCGTGGGATAGGGGAAGTGCCGATGAAAGGGAAGGAGACCCTATGTGGGGAAAAAGGAATAGAGCATTGCATACTAGGAAGCATAATTTAAATTTAAAAATACTGTATGAATAAAAAGGGGAGGAATTATTCACCTTTTAACGCTTTGAGAGTCACTGTGATGCAAGTGATTTGAGTATTGGACTACAACCTGGAGGCAAGGGTTCAAATTCCAATCAACAATACTGAAACCACAGTGACCTTGGACAAGTCACACCCCTCACCTACAGAAGAAAGAGAAAAACTCTTCTCAAGAAAGCTATCAGGAAAACCCTAAGTAGGATAAGATCACACAAGCATGGTAGTAGTTTGAGTGTGCATTAGACACAGGGAGACCAAGATGTAAATCTTGCTTGGCATGAAACTCACAAGGGTTCCTAGTCAAACACACTCTCTTAGCATGAGAGAAACAATGGCAACCTATTAAAAAAATTCCCAAAAAAATCCATGAGAAGGAGATTTAGGGTGCAGTAAGTACAGAAATGAATTGAAGGACACAAACATATATAATTTACTGCTTATTGTAAATAGTAGTAGTGTTTTGTTGTGGCATCAGAGCCTCTGACAAGAGAGCAAAATAGCTAACAGATACAAATCCCAGAATTCAAGGTAATTGAGCCATGCATTAAAGCGGTTCAAGCTGCATTAAATTTGCATGTAAGAGCAAGAGATGCTTTTAAACCTAAGCTTCCACCTCCACATTCAAGTCATTCATGTGTGTCTTAATAGCACACAATTTTCTTTTATTGTTTATTTATTTATAATATTTTAAAATCCCAATACCATAAATCCAGGATCTCAAGTGTGTAGAATAAATAACAGTGTAAAACACTTAAATAAAAAAACATGCTTAAACAGTGTGTAATTGTAAAGAAAAAAAACAGGGGAGAGATTCCATACTATGTAGCGCTTCCTGGGGAATAAAAAGTCAAGGCAGTGCCATATGAACCACGCTGCTGATAGACCTTGAAGCGCGGACTGTACAGAAATGCAAGCCTGTGGCAAAATTAGGGCTGGTACAGGTGAAGAGGAAGGCTGTAGTCAGCACACTCGCACCTGAATAGGAGAGAAGGAGTGCAAGGAGGAGTTTTCTTTGGCGTCAGTTGAATGGAGAAGTTTATGTACCACTGAAAAGAGAGACATTTAAAAGGAGGAGCCAAATCAAAACAAAGAGTGCAAGACAAAATAATGAGAAACTTTCTGCACAACCATGACAAAATACACTTCATTCAAGAAACTTGTTTCCATACTTTTTACTTTCTTGTCAGGAAATCGGCAGGAGAATAAAAAGCTAATAGTTGCACCTGAAGCCCAATTATAAGAAGAAAACACTCTATGTCCTCATGTCCAAAATACAGAATACTCTCACAGAGGTCAGCTGTCTATTGAAAATTGAGGTAATTCAATCTGGAATAATTCCTGAATGATCTGTCTTCTAAAAGGTCACAACGGGGGAATCTGCATTGCAGAAAAATGCAGTTCTACATACTTAACTGTCATGACTCAATGCTATGGAATCCTGGAATAGTTTAGGAATATTAACTTGTCAAAAAACTTCTGGTGCAAAGCAAACTATAAATCCAGGAATTACAAGCATTGAGCTTGGTAGTTAAAGTGATTCAACTGCAATTATTTCTGCAGGCAGATTAGACCTCAGTTAATGAGACAAACCATTTTTTTTTTGTTAGAAACCCAGTTTAATTCCACATATTGAGGCAGCAGTAAAGCATCAAACTGCATTATTTCAAGGAAGATAGCACAAGAGAAAACCACATACCTGCATCGCAACCCAGGAGATCTGTTGTCCAGGACCATCAACCAAGCTGGTTGGAGACACTGTATACTTGAAGTATCCCAGAAAATCAAAAATAAAGCCATTGAGGCGAACAAAGAGGCAAGTGCAAAGTTCTGAATGAAAACAGAAGACCAAAGAACCATTATACAGAGTTTTCCCCTGTAAGTTAAAGCAGTCAACATTATCAGGTGAGGTAAGGATATGAAATAAACATTACATTAAAGAAAACAAGAAAAAGAAAGGGAAATGTGAACCAAAAATCAGGAGGAAATGGAGAAATGGCATCCCTGAAGCTAACTTAAAAACTTGCAAAACCAGACAAAAAAGACATGTACACTCAAACCAACTGTCACTAATCGGAGGACAGAGCACACATCAAAAAAAGGGAGCTAAAAATCAGAAAACAAAGCAAGAGTCAAACACTAATTTAAAGAGTTCTAATGATTTGGACATTTCAGTTATTAATCAGTCCAATTGTCAGAATTCCAAACAAAACTAAAAACAAATAAGTACTTAACAATAACAAAGCAGCCAAAGCATGAATGTTTAATATGAACATAATAGCTTCCAGACTAGAAAGAGAATAAACAAAGTCATCCATCATCATTATACTTACGAAGAGCGCATCTGCACTGCAGAAATAAAGCAGCTTCACACCATCTAACTGCCAAGACCAATGCTAGGGAATAATGGGTTATAGTGTGTAATGGAAGCACAGACCTCCCATAGATAAAACAAATAGATTACAAAATAAACAAATCAAAAATTCCACAGCACAAGGACCATGTAGTTAAAAGCGGTAATCAAATTGCATTATTTACGCAGTGCAAATGTGCCTCAAATATTCACACAATATAGTTGAAATTAGCAATGGGCAGAGAATAATTCATCAAAATGAAACTCAAGCTAGTTGAAACTGAGGAAACCATGACCCCAAAGTGATTTTGCCAGGTTCTTTCCTCCAACTTGTCTGAAGAGAAAGTCTCAATAACGATGAATGCTTCCATTTAGCACTCATAACCATACCAAACAGGGCACTTTATTCAGTCACAACAACACTTTCATTTATGAAAAAAACAATGTTTTTAAAGAAGTAATTCAAATGTAGACAGTCTTCTCACAATATTACGCATGTCTGCAAGTATGAAAGGGATCTTGTAGCACCTTGACTATGCAAAGATCCCCTGCAAGGATAGACAGAAACAGGCATAATTTTGTATTCTGTAAGGACCGCAAGAATGCTGTGTTATTGTCCTCTATATGGCAGACCTGGGGTGAGTTGAGACATGAAGAACTTGATGAAAATCCCTATAATTTGTCTGTTAATGAGTTCAAAAGGGGAAGAGGTATGAAGTCAGAAAGAAACGCCTCTAGAACATGGTCACATAGCCCAAAAACCCCACACAAAAACTGGGATGCCGGCCAGAGAAGCTTAGATTACCACATTGATGACTAGGTTTTTTTAGTTATGCTGCTCCTCTCTGAGTACCACTAGAATCACAGAGTTGGAAGAGACCACAAGGATATCCAATCCAACCACCCCTGCCATGCAGGAACTCTCTCCGTCAAAGCATCCCTGACAGATGGCCACCAGCCTCTGTTTACACATCAGCGTTCAACATCAGCTTCTAGATGAATGCCATAGTTAGGTGAGTGGGTCCGTCTTAATTTCAGTGTAAATCATGCCGGCAACTGACGGTTAAGAAGTCCCCACGCCAAGACCACTCTCCTCTCGCGTTCGTTTCTTCTCATCTTGATGGTTCTGTCAATGAGGGAAGCTGCTGGCTTTGCTCTCTCTGCATGGTCTGGAAAGATGTTCTCTGGGAGACAGAAAACATTTTTGATTCACCCAAACTATCTCCGAAATATTTCAAAGGGAATATGGTGTGGTCGTTACAACCAACAAGAAAAAAAAAGGACAAACAGGGGAGCAGGAAGGAGTAATCTAGGAGCACCTCATTTCAGCATGAGAAATAACAACAAAAGATCATGCTGAAACCAACCAGCTACTGGATTCCTGCTTCCCACGTCCAATTCCCTTTCATGCTATGCAGTGCCCAAGTAAAATGTGCCTTCAATGCTTTGCTTAAGTGCTTCTATTTACTTCTCTTGTCGCTCGGCATGTGGTCCCACTGAAGGCAGAGGTCTGATCTCTTGTACTTAGAATCATATAGTTGGAAGAGACCCCATCCAGGGCCATCCAGGTCCAACCCCATTCTGCCAGGCAGGAACTCTCATCAAAGCACCCTTGACAGATGTATGGTTCCACTGAACACCCTTGACAGAGTGCCATTCACCTCTGTTTAAGACCTCCAAGGAAGGAGACCCACCACAATCTCCGAGGAAGGAGTGTGTTCCACTGTTAAGAACACTTCTTAATGTCAGGAAGTTCTTCCTAACGTTGAAGTGGTATCTCTTTTCCTGTAACTTGAAGTAAGCCATTGCTCCATGTCCTTTCTCTGGAGCAAGCAGAAAACAAGCTTGCTCTCTCCTCCCATCAACACCACACCACTTTAAATACAAACAGGGCTATCATGTCACCTCCTAACCTCTCTTCAGGCAAACAGCTCCCTCAGGCCTCATTCCAACAGGATTTCCAGGCTTTTAAAATTTGGGTAAATGACTTGGAGAAACACTTACTGTTAGCTAATACAACAAGTCTGTATGTCAACACTGCTAGATTTGCTGTAAAAGCAGCTAAACCTAGATTAGACTGAGATAATAAAGACCTTCATGCGAATCCAGCAAAACATTTGAATGGAGTATGGAAAATTGTGATGTTTTTAGGACAATTCTGTAATTCTGTGTAAACAAACTGCTTTTCTGTTATAGAGCTAAGGTCTGTGCAATTTTAAAAGGGTTTTAATTATTTTGTACTCTGATGGCTATAACCTGTGTAAAAGACGAAAAAACACATTTTGGTTGACCCTCCTTTGATCTACTAACCTCAAGCTTGTCCTGATGAAGCATCATGATAGATAATTGGCAAAACTTAGCACAGCACTTGTTTATAGTAGTACAATGCTGCTTTTCAGGACCAAAACAACCTTCTAAAAATGCCTACCACTCAAACCCATCCGCAATTCAGGATAAAGAACCAGGCATAAAACTTCAAAACTTCCACCTAAAAAACAAAATAAAACGCAGTGGCAACAAATAAACGGATAAACAAGCAGTGACATGCGCTGGACTACAACTCCCACATCCATAGCCAACACAACAGTTCAGCCTTCTTTTGCTTGTTTGAAACCATGAAGGGACTGGGAAGCACTGAGGAAGTCCCCTGAACTACATTTCCCATCATGCCTCACATGAGCCAGCTTCCTGGGCTATGGGAATGAGGCCCACACCGCATGGGCGCCGCGTAAAACCCACCAGACCCTGGGCTTATTAACTTCTCCTTCCCTTTCCTCATTATATTAAAGGGAGAGGGCGGCAAGAAGCAATAACCCTTCCACTTCCACAAAATGAGGGGGCAGTGTAGTGCGCATGCGCGCTCGGACACTAAAAAGCAAAAACGACTCAACCCGCTTTCTCTCCTCCTCCACTCGCACACCGGCTCCTTAGACGTACTGCGCCTGCGCATTGAGGAGTAGCGTCAGGGGACAGACGCCTTCTATGGGCGTGGAGGAAAGGGGAGGGATTTGTTGCCAGGGGCGACGGGGGCGGGCGATGCAGATGGCTGTTATTCTCACCCTCGTTTCTATTGGACGCGCCCCCTGCACTCTCGTCAGGGAACTCCGCCCTTATTCTGACCGTTTAAAATTTGGCGGGAAGGCTGCTGAGCATGTTGCCAAGAAGCCTCGAAGAAATTCCCCAAACGTTTGTGGCCAAAACTCACCAAATCCCCCCCATACTCACCAAATACACTTATTTCAACTCTCAAAATACCATTAAAACCAATCAACAAAATCACACCAAAGGCCTGAAAAATACCCATTTTGGTGGAAAGTCACCAGATTGGCAACACGGCGAGGCTGAGGCGAATTAAACTGTAGAAATAAGTAGTTTGAATGCCATTTTAAGAACTGATGGCTCTATTGACCCTGGGATTTGTAAAATAAAAACAATAATAAAATAATAACACTTTATTTATTATACCCTGCCCCTCTGTCAAAGACAAGGGGCGGCTTACAGATTAAAGCTTCATCCCCATTCCCGCCCTAAAAACAACCATTAAACAACTTGCTCCTGAACGGCCTACCAGCTGGGAGGGCGTTGACCTATCAGCACCATTCTCACCAGCCAGGTTTCCGTAATACAACCAGGTCTGTGTCTCTTCCTTCAGCAAGTCAGACATACGTGACTTGTTCCTTACTGACCTGGCATTACAAGGAGCAGGCTGAGGGTCGGTGGTGTGGTTGGATGACCCTCGGTTCTTTTTGGGTTAACGGTGCAGGGAAGATGGGATAGATTTCAAGCATCATTCTCATCTTCCCTTATATTTCCTCTTCACACGTTAGCGCTATACTCCATTGGCCCACACTGCTCTCATAGGGCACTCCATAGCCAAAATCTACATACAGCCTCATGATCTTGTTCTCACAATTACATACTCATCATAACCCCCCTAAAGGCACAGCGATCCAGGTGGTATTCGGGCGCTTGCATGTATGTCAGAGGAGCCGTAGGCTGGTTTAAAAGACACCGCCCCACCGGCGCCCCTCCCCAGAGTCCTCCGTGGTGTTTAGCGATTGTGTTGGGCTCCCAGAGGCTGCGCAGGAACACACGCGGGTGCAATTCTGGCGGCAAGGAGTCCGGCGGCAAGTTGGCTTTTGTAGTGCCACTCCCACTGGCACGTCCCCCTCATCCTCTCTCCCACGGCGGCGCAATGTCAGGCGCTGGAGTCGGGCTCGGAGGCGTGCTTTTTTTTACACTTTCAATGATAAATTTTACATGATGCCAATACAGTAATCACAAGATACATCAAACAGTAATAACAATGAAAAAATACAGAAAAAACAATACAGAAAAATAATAATTAACAATATATAGTAATGTTCCTCCATCTCTCCTGGGTGTTATTGCAAGTGCCACCTTTTGGGGTTTGCGTTACGGGTGCCAACCTTGTACAGGGACGTAGCCAAGGGTGGGGTTCTTGGGGTCCGGACCCCCCCTTCGTTAGATAAAATGAATGGTGCATGCTGCTGCGCCGTCACACCCAAGCCCCATTATAATGGTGGCACTAGCCTGGACCCCCACTCCCCCTTCCCAAAATCCTGGCTATATCCCTGCCTGTACAAAAACATTTGGGGAGATGGTTCCTCTGCAAGCCTCCCTGATGGTAGAGGAACGTTTTTCCAGACTGTCCTTCGGAGATGGGGACCCGTCTCCTTTCAATTCTTTACCCCCAAAGAAAGAAAGGCTACTTTTCCACTTAGGTCAGACAAAAATGATGTCAAAAGCACTAACTTTTAAGTAATGCAAGCCAAGACATCATAACAAAAAGTTGCCTTCCTAAACATGTAAAAGCATTACATGTCCTTTGAATTGCCACAGTAGAAACATTTCTATGCAAAATTAAAATGCTGGTTTATATCTTAATGCAAATAAAATAAAAAAAAAAGTCTACATTTCAACAAGCCGAATGTCAAAAAACAAAACAAACAAAAAATGGATTCCTTGTGCATCTGCAAGCAACATTGGCCCCATCTTTCAGTTTCATGGCATCGTGCGCCTCAATAAATCATGAGTTTTCGTGGAGTTCCGATCAACAAATGAAGGAGCCTAGTTCTGATAGTATTTCACCACATCTTTTGGATGGAGGACAGAAAGCCTGTAACGCCTTCCAAGGTGCGGCATGCAGTTTCTTGGAGTTATCTGGGTGTCTGAGAATGCTGCCAACACAGATGCTCACGCGGCTGAAAGGGCTTGCTGGGCAGAATAACCACACCGGCAGTTGTTCTGCAATGCCAACGACATCCAAGAGAAATCACGCACTAGCTGAGATGTCCAGTCCGAGTTCAAGAGTGCCAGAGGGTTGGTCAAGGGCCAGTGACTCAAGGTGCCAAGGGTGGGTCAAGGTACGTCCAAGTCAGATAGAGTGCCGAGGTTGGTCAGGGGTCCAGTCCGAGGTCAAGAGTGCCAGAGGGTTGGTCAAGGGTCCAGTCCGAGGTCAAGAGTGCCAGAGGGTTGGGTCAAGGTCAGTCCCGAGGTCAAGAGTGCCAGAGGTTGTTCAAGGGTCCTCTCTCAGCCAAGTGCCAAGGGTTTGTCAAGGGTCGGTCCAGGTCAAGGATACAAAGGCAGTCAAGGTCTAGGACCAAGAGTGAGATAAAGCAGCATCACTAATGAGAACTAATACACTTGTCTGTCCACATTCACTAGGGTTAGGGGCACAAGACCTGCGTGAATAGGAAAACACAAATAAACAAATCACCATGTTTTACTTAAAGGGACATCTCTCTAGGAATCTCTAGGTCCTCCGGCGCAACTCTATGGCCAACATCTGACAGACACTGACCATAGAGTTGCACTGGAGGAGATACAAATGCCTAGTGGCGTATACTCTCTAGGAATCTCTAGGTCTTTCAGATTGCAACTTTTAATTAATTGACCATAGATTGCAGTGGAGGACCTAGATATTCCTAGAGAGAACATATAGTCAAATCCATGAATAATCAAACCCGCAAATACAAATTGGCAAATATGGAGAGATGATGTAGTTTCTGAACAAGGCTCAGCGTCTGCCAGGTGCCTTATACTATCTAGCCCCTTATCACAGCGCTCTGATGCCTAAGAGCTTTCTCAGCAAGTCTCTTGGAGCGCCGAAGGCACACCCCTTTCTGATCTCCTCTCTGGCTAAAAGGAGGAATCAATGCCTTTGCTCTATGTCTCCCAAGTCTGGAACTTCTACTGGGGCAAGGCTGGCGGCTGAGCCCCAGGCTCCACTGGAGGAGACCCCACAGAGCTAGTCGATGATTAATCTGCCATCAATGGGCATCAAAGGGAAGGGAATGTGACCTGTTGGTGCTCTTGGACATCTCAGGGCCTTGATAACCATCGACCATGGTATCCTTGGAACGCCTGAGGGAGCTAGGTATTGGGGCACTGCGCCATGGTTCCGGCCTACCTCTCGGGTAGATCCAGATGGTGAGGCTGGGATAAGCTGCTCCTCTAAGAGAGAGCTGACGTCTGGCATCCTCAGGGTGCCATTCATCCCCATGCTATTTAACATTTACATGAAGCTGATGGGAGAGATCAATCAAGACATGGAAGCGGGTGTTATCAGTACGCTAGATAAGAGACCAGATTTATCCTCCATGTCTCGCGACGTTACACCAACATAAAGATGCACCTCTCCTGGATGCCTGCCTGGGTCATTAATGGCTGGATGAGGGAAAACAGACTCAACTGAACCAGAAAAAGAGGTACTCGGATAGGTACCCCAAGTCCAGGAACAGAGTTTTGTCAACCTGTCCTGGACGGGTCACACTTCCTAAAGGACAATGTTCGCAGTTGGGAGTTACTCCTGTCATCATCTACTAAGTTATCATCTCAAGTGGATCGATGCCAGGAGTCCTGGACCAGCTTCGGCTGATATGCCAACTGTCCCTGTCTGGACCGAAAGGACCTTGAAGCAGGAATATTTGCATTGGTAATCTATCGGTCTTGATTTCTGTAATGTGCTCTACATGGCCGGCTACCTTTGTACCACAGTTCGAAAGCTTCACTATTTCAAATGTGCAGCACCAGACTGGTCACTGGAACATCAGTCTAGGTCCACCACTACATAACACCGGTTCTAAATCATAATCCCTATATGGTTGCTGATTACTTCCGGGCTCAATCAAAGTGTTGGTCATTACCTTAAAAAAGCCCTACATGGCTTGGGCCCAAGTTACTTGAGGGAATGCCTCTCCCTCCATACCTGCCCAACGCGCCCGGACCTCATCAGAACATCAGGGAAGAATTATTAGAACCTCAAAGTCAGATTAACAACAACTTCCCCCAGAGAGTATACAGCAGCGGTTCCCAACCTTTGTTGGGCTGCAACCCCACCATTGGGGATGAAAGTCCCGCCCGTGGCCCCCCTGTGAGGTAGGAGGCCAAAGGGGCGGGATTTTCAGCTGCATACAACCCCAGCAGGTTTTGCGGCCGGAGTCCCACCCGTCCCAGCCTCCCAACCAATTAGGGAGGCCACCAGGGAGAAGGGGCGGGACTTCTGGCGCAAAGGCCTGGGCTTGCAGTCCCGTCCCCTTCTCCCCGTAGTTGCCTGGTAGCCGCGAGGAGAAGAGGAAGAGGCAGCCTCGACGACGCGCCTGCCTCCCCGCGGCTGTCTGGCAGCCGCGGGAAGGGAGGGAAAGGGAGGAGGGACCCCCGCCCCATTCCCTGCCTCCCTGTAGGTGCCTGCACCCGCGGGAAGGCAGGGAAGAAGGAGGCGGCCCCGCCTCCATTCCCTTCCTTTTTGTGTGTGCCCACGCCAGCGCAGGCACTCGCAGGGAGAAGGGAAAGGAGGGACCCCCACCCTTCCCTTTTCCCCGCGCGATGCCTGATTC
This sequence comes from Sceloporus undulatus, assembly GCF_019175285.1. NCBI lineage: Eukaryota > Metazoa > Chordata > Lepidosauria > Squamata > Phrynosomatidae > Sceloporus > Sceloporus undulatus. The sequence goes on along the minus strand of NC_056526.1, from coordinate 4,032,113 downwards.
AGCACTGGCACCCACAGGAGAAGGGAGGGGGAAGCGGGGGGATTCCCAACCTGGTGACCCCCCAGAAGGGTCGCGTGACCCCCGTGGGAACCCTGGTATACAGCCATATACCCTAAGTTATGAACAACTTGCTGGAAGAGATCCGTCTATTACAACCTTAGATGCTTTTAAGAAGGCACTAAAAGACGATCTCTTCCGGCAGGCCGACCCACCCGATCTATAGAAGAACCTAAGAAACACTACTTTGTCTGTAATACTAAGCATGTAATGATGTTTTTTGTTCTGAACGGTATTTTTAAGTGATGATATTTATAGCAATCTAGATGTTATTGTGGTTTTATGCTGTAATCCCGCTTCAATCCTTGGGAGAGGCAGGAATAGAAATTATTATTATATTATTATT